>NW_011889006.1:737473-759929 GCF_000151845.1 Pteropus vampyrus
ACAAGGTTCATCACTTCATGTATATTATAAAATAATTTTGGTTTCACTGAGAACATCTCCTGAAAAAAATTTCCATAAAGAGCAGGTAGTGAAAATTATACTTGCTACCAAAAATGAACTGTGACTATTAATGGGACAGATTTTTTAAAAAGCTTCTCCAATGCGATCTGAGCACTCTGTTAGAGGCTGCTAGTCACCTACCAACACCACTCTCTTCTTTTCTACTAACAGAGACACATTTGTATTCAAGGTGACAAAGTACTCAGTTAAAAGGCCACATCCCCCAGCCTTTCCCACAGCCAAGGTTGGCTATATGATATAGTTCTCACCAAAGAAGTGAAAGCAGGAGTCACTGGACAAGGATTCCAGAAAGCTCTTTAAAGTCTTGTTATTGAAAGTATGATACTTTGTTAGAAATACAGAAATCTTGGGCCACAGTCCAGACCTACAAAATCAGGATCTGCATTTTAACAAGGTCCTCTCTTGATTCACACATACATTTAAAGTTTTGAGAAGTACTCCTTCAAGGGGAGCTGACTTAGTTAGCTTTACATTCCTGCTGGGAATGTGAATGTGATGGCTTGGAGCTACAGTGGCCATCTTTTGACCATGATATGACCTTCAAGAAGCCACATGCTAAGGATGGCAGTAGGAAAAAAGGGATCTGGGGCACTGATGGCATCATGGAGACACCACACTGCCTGGAACTGCCTTCCTCCAGATTTTTTTAACGTGAGAAAACAATGTCTACCTTGTGCACTTACTACTGAGAAGAAGCCACTCCAGAAGAATAGACTGGAAATCAGAAAACCCTAGGCAAGAAAGAGCACAGACAATCATTACTTGATTATAAAATATATATAATCATTTCAATTTAACTCAATATATATGGGCACATATGTGTGTAGGAAAATGTCTGGAGGACAGAAGTATATACATCAAAATGCTCATAGTGTAGGTTGTAGGATTATGAGTAAATTTAAATTTTATACCTTTTTTATTGACTGAATTTTTTACATTTGACATGAATTTTATTTTATAATAAAAATTATTTTTAAAAAAGAAAATGTACCCCACATAAAAGTACACCTTTCTTAAGAAGACAAAAAGGTACACGTTAAACAGGATAAAGAATTGCCTACTTTTGGGGATGAAAGTGGGCTAAGAAGAAAATAGGGAATAAGTAAGAGGGACCTCGCTTGACCAGTGATGGCAGTGAGCCTCAAAACTGAGTATAATTTGCATACCCTCTACACCTAAGGTCCAAAAAAATTCCCAGGTCACATCACATACACTTTTGACTAAACATCTATTCATCGGCTTGAATAGTCAGTCCCTTGGTTTTCAGATTCTACTAAATAATTTCTGGCTATATTTCAAAATAAAGTGATCCTCAAGAGGTAAAGGCTTATCTCATCTGAGGCTTACACATATGTATCAGCTTCAAAGGTAACTCCATAAACACTTTAAACAAACACAGCAAAACTAAACTAAGTATAGCTTTCCATGATCCTACCTTTAAGGGGAAAATGTTCTCACACACACACACACACACACACACCACTTCCTTCTCTCATTTTCCTTCTTGTTCTACTCTCCACACTATATATAAGAACATTTCAAAAATATTCTAAAAATCCAAATTGTTTTTGCACATAGTAAAGTTAAAATGTCTATACAACAATGCAAACTGGCAAATGCACACTAAACTAAAAACTGTAACAAGACAGTAGCTGGGGAGTTCCGGTAAAGACGGAGGAGTAGGTAAATATTGTGCTTGCCTCCTCTCACTACCTCATTAAAATTACAACTAAACGACAGAATAACCATCATTGGGAGTCACCTGAAGTCTAGCTGAACACAAGTCCTACAACTAGGGACACACAGGAGAGGCTACTTTAGGAAATGGGCTGATCCCACACTCTCACATGTAGCGGTTGAGAAGAGAATCGGGAGAAATATCTCATGTGTAGAGGTTCTCCTAGAGGAGCATGAGGTCCTGGCCCCACACCAGGCTCCCTAGCCCAGAGTACCAGTGCCAGGAAGAGAAGTCCCCATAACTTCTGGCTGTGAAAAACTGTAACTGTGCAAATCTTCACTTCTTTAAAATGACTTTTTCTCCTCTTTCTCTTTGATTCTAACTAGCCTTGGGCTCACTTGCTTCTTTTCTTTCTTTATCCTTCTGCATAATGCACCACCACTCCTTTAATCATTAAACCCTTAGGTCAGCATTAAACAGTCTTAGGAACAAAGCCTCAGATCTGTTGAACACAGAAACAGAGTTTGGATCAAACTAAAGATAACATCTTGCAGCTCCACACCCATGAAGGCAGACAGCCTTACTAGCATCCCCTTGAAACCAGACAGAATGAGGCTATGACCGACATCAGGTCCTGATGCAATGATCAACTACCTCCTACTCTAGCCCTGACCAATCAGGAGAGCCCATGACCCCAACTCCCTTAACTACCATGACTAATCAGTTTTCCTCTATATAATCTATCCCCTAGAACAGGGGTCTCCAACCCCTGGGCCACAGACCAGTATTGGTCCATGGCCTGTTAGGAACTGGGCCACACAGCAAGAGGTGAGCAGCAAGCCAGTGAGCAAAGCTTCATCTGTCTTTGTAGCTGCTCTTTAACGTTAGCATCACCGCCTCAGCTCCACCTCAGATCATTAGGCATTAGATTCTCATAGAAGTACCAGTCCCTGGTGCCAAAAAGATTCGGGACCACTGCCCTAGAGACCATTAAGGAGACAGGTCTTGAGTACTAGCTCACCTGTGTGTCCAGGCTTGGTGCCATTTCCTTAAATAAACCGCTACTTTGCTGCAAACTCCTGTCCGTATCTCTTTTTGGCTATTGACGTGTGCAGGCAAAACGAACCCCTTGAATTTGGTAACAAAATCAGGGGAGATTATGGCTCAGTGAGGCAAAGGGCTGGGGGGTATCCTAGGCGCTCCTCTTAAAGGGCGCCCATGAACTTACTCGCTGATGGACTCACTCGCTCTGAGCTTCGGCACTCAGACAACAGCTCAAAAGGCACCAGGGACATATGGGGAAGAACTGAATTGTCTGGCTTCAAGGCGAGAGCTGGAGGGGCAGCTTTCTTCCAAGATAGAAGTGCTGGTAGAGGGCATTGCTCCTTTGCTGAGCTACCCCCACCCCCTGCCTGGCTTACAGACCCAGGCGGCTGCCATAGCTGAGTCTGCAGAGAAGTAGCTAACACTAGTTGCCCCTCCTTGGTGATTCCCTGAGACCCAGTCCCTCTCAACATTCAGGCCATCCAAGTCACTTCCAGTGGATTTTTCATACAAATGCCCTGTCTTGGCTCATGTTGCAGACTTTCCTATAACCTCTCAAAGATTCACAAAATCTGAACAGGCAACATCTGGCCTCAGCATGCCCTGTACCTCTAGCTGAGCAGCCCCAAGACCAGCACTAGGGGCAGCTGGCCTCAGTTTGTGGCTTGGCCTCTCAAGGATTTCCAAGCCCAGCGTGGGTAGAAGCCATCTGCAAATTGCTTGTTGGCTCATGCCAGGTGGCCCCCAGCAAGACACAGGCTGCAGCTGAACTTGGCCTGTGGCAGGGCCCCACCCAGGAGGCCCCAGCCTGCATGCCAAGTGGCTGGCTTTGGTCTGAGCCAAAGTACCACCTAGGGTCACATCTGAGACGACACACCCAAATGGCAGACAGGGCAGTGAATCTTGCTCTGTAGGGTCAGCCACGGCACAATAACCTCTCCACTGGTCATGGCCAGTCATCATAACTAATCAGCCCCAGAGTCAATCCCTCCCATTGACAAGCAAACAGCAACCAAGGTCTACTACAACAGGAGGGCACATACCACAAATACAAGGGACATATCTGGAGTACCTAGCTCATGTGACCAGAGAAGACTGTGCCACTGGGACCCACAGCATACCTACTACATAAAGCCACTCTACTAAGAATGCGAGACATAGCAGCCCTACCTAATACACAGAAACAAACACAAGCAGGCAGCCAAAATGGGGAAACAACAAAATGTGTCCCAAACGAACAAACAGAACAAAGCTCCAGAAAAAGAACTAAACAAAATGGAGATGAGAAATCTACCAGATACAGAGTTCGAAACACTTATTATAAGGATGCTCAATGAACTTAGGGGAAGAGCAAAGGAACTCAGTGAGAGCTTTAACAAAGAAATAGAAAACATAAAAGTGGAGACAGAAAACAAAACAATAACCAGTCAGAAATGAAGAATAAAATAACTGAAATGAAAAATACCTTAGGAAGATTAGATGAAGCTGAGGTCCTCCTAGAGGAGCGATTTAGAAGTCAAGGTAGCAGAAAACACCCAATCTGAACAGCAATAAGAAAAAAGAACCCAAAAAAATGAGGACAGCTGAAAGGGCATCTGGGAAATCATCAAGCATACCAATAGTCACATCGTAGGGGTACCAGAAGGAGAAGAGAGTGAGCAAGGAACTGAAAAGCTATTTCAAGAAATAATGACTGAAAACTTCCCTAACCTGGTGAAGGAAATAGATATACAAGCCCAGGAAAAGCAGAGTCCCAAACAAGATGAACAAGATGAACCCAAAGAGGCCCATACCAAGACATGTTATAATTAAAATGGCAAAGATTAAAGACAAAGAGAATCTTAAACACGGCAAGAGAAAAGCAGTTAGTTACCTTCAAGAAAGCTCCCATGAGACTGTCAGAAACTTTGCATGCTGGAAGGGATTGGCATGAAATATTCAAAGTGATGAAAAGCAAGGACCTACAACCAAGATTACTCTATCCAGCAAAGCTATCATTTAGAATCGAAAGACAGATCAAGAGCTTCCCAGATAAGAAAAAGCTAAAGGAGTTCATCACCACAAAGCCAGGAAATGTTAGAGGGACATCTTTAAGAAGGAAAAAAAAAAGACAAAATATGAATAATAAAATGACAATAACTACGTATCTAGCAACAATTACTCTACCTGTAAACGAAGTAAGTGCTCCAAGCAAAAGATAGGGTGGCTGAATGGATAAGAAAACACATGCTGCCTACAAAAGACTCACGTCAGATCTAAAGAAACACACAGAGCGACAGTAAAGAGATGAAAAAAGATGCAGCATGAAAAGAGAAACAAACAAAAAAGCTAGGGTAGCAATATTTACGCAAAAGAGACTTTAAAACAAAATCTATAACAAGAGACAAAGAAGTTCCCAGTAATCCAACTTCTGGGTATTTATTTGAAGAAACTCAAAATACTATTTTGAAGGGACACGTGAATCCATAAATATGTTCATTGCAGCATTATTTATAACAACCAGGATAGGGAGGTCACCTAGGTGTCCAACAATAGGTGAATAAAGAGGTGATACATATATACAATGGAATATTACTCAATCATAAAAAATAATGAAATCTTGCCATCTGTAACAACATGGTTGGACCTAGAGTAGAGTATAATGCTGACTGGAGTAGGTCAGACAGAGAAAGACTAATGTCATATATGGAATCTAGAGGACAGGATAAACAAACAGAAACAAGTCCATATTTACAGAGAGCATTTTGATGGTTGTCAGATTGGGGTGTGGGAGGATAAGCGAAGTGGGGAGGGGATTAAGAGGTACAAATCAGTAGTTACAAAATAGTCATGGGGATGTAGAGTATAACATGGGGAATATAATCAGTAATATTGTAATACATGTATGGTGTCAGATGGGTACTGGTTTTACTGGGATGATCACTTTGTAAGTTATATAAATGTTTGATCACTGTGTTGTACACCTGAAATTAAAATATAATATTGTGTCAACTATAATTGAAAAAATATATATAAAAATAAAAAAATAGAACTTGCAAAGAGGTAAAAAAGGAACATTCTTATATATCACAAAATTCGGATTTAGCATTGACACATTACTATTATTCCAAATTTTACTAATTGTTCTGATAATGTCCTTTGTGGCATTCCTCCACCCCTACCCCCATTCATGATCTAATCCAGAATTAAGCTTTGTATTTTCTTGTCATGTCACTTTAGGCTCCTTTGGTCTCCAATGGTGCCTGCTCTTTTTTGTCTTTTATAACATCAATTTTTTGGAAGAGCACAGGCTCATCGCTCTGCAGAATGCCCTTGGTTTTGGTCTGTCTGATGTGTCCTCATGAAGAGATTTGGTTTTGCATTTTTAGCAGATATTGAATAATGTCAATATTGTTCAGTTAAGACCCAAGGTAACAGATCTTCATCCCTGGAACCTGTAAATATCTTATACGGAAAAGGGGTCTTTGCAGATGTGAAGTTAAGGATTTTGAGATGGTAAGATCATCCTAGACTATCCAGGTGACCCCAAAGTGCAACCATGCAAATCCTTACAAGAAGAATCAGGCATTTTCACACTGACAGAAGAAGAGGAGGTGAAGTGACCACAGAGGCAGAGACTGGAGTAGCCAAGGAATGTCAGTGGTCAGCAGAAGCTGGAAGAGGCAAAGAACAGGTTCTCCCCTAGAGCTCTGGAAGGAGCAGGGCCCTTCTAAAACCTTAATTTTGGGCCACTGACACCAATTTCAGGCCTCCAGAACTGTGAAAAAATAAATTTGTTATTTTATGCCAGGAAAAAAAAAAGAGTAGTTGAGCAGACACCAATCTATTGCTACCACACAGTAAAACTCAATAACATCTAAGCCCCACCCCACCAGTATATATATTTATGAGGGAAGGGGTACTTATTGGATATGCAAAAAAAATAATAATAATGTTGAATGGATGTCTATAGCAATAAACAAAGTCTTTGCTTGGATTTAAAAATTATGCACACACATTAAATCAATTTGCAAATGTCTCCAAGAGAAAAGGATACTGAATAGGTTTCCACCAATCTATGCATTCGTTTAATAGTATGTAAAGCTAATATACATTTTGTCAATTAAATACTTTGATGTTACAAAGATACGAATTCTCCACACAAGGAAATGAGATGTAAGTTATAGGGAAAGATTACAAGGTAGTATGTACACATGATGGACAGCCATGTAAGACATTCAGGTGTGGATAAGGAGACCCTGACATGTATGATTCAGGCACTGTTCTGATGTACCTTGGAAATCTGCAGTGTATGTTTATTCAAATATCCAAGTACTGGACATGTTAACAGGCTATCACATAGTTTGCTCACCCGTTATTAAGACCAATGCCCCTTTTTTGAATTCTTTGATATAGTCTGATTTCTTACATACTTTCATATAGGGTAAAGACGTGTGACCAACTTGCAGAAATAGTCATGTTTGCTTGCCAGATATATTTCTCATTGTAAATTTGTATGCTGGTTAATTATAACAGCTTGGAAGTTACATAAATGTCTAACAATAGGAAAATAAGTTAAGAACAAAATTAAGTGTGTAAGACTATGCAGCCATTAAAAAACATGATGTAACAGAATAAGCACTGCCATGGGAAAATGTTCACAGTAGAGGATATTTTAAAAATTAGGTTATAAAACAGATGTATCATATGATCCCAGCAGTGTTTTAAAAAATATACACTCAGAAAAAGAAAAAAAAAAAATTGGCATAACCCATAAGCCTGGGGTTATGTCTCAGGGTACAATTAGAAAGAAATCGTTTTAATTTGTACTTTTGTAAATTTATGTTTTTTGTCCCCCTCGCCCCCAAATTTCCTATACTGAACAATAATTACTTCTATAACCAGAATAACAACAATAATTTTAAGTGTCATTCAGATGACCTTAGGCAAGTTATCATCCTCTCTGTGCCAGTTTCTTAACCTATAAAATGGGGATAAAGCACCCCACCCCCTTAAGGTTGCCAGGATGGGTAAAGCTTAGAGCAGTCCCTGCAAAGCAGGAGTTGTTCAGTGAAGGTTAGCGATTAACACTGGAATGTTTGTGAATCTGGTGGTGTGTGCCTGAGTGCCAGGCCTGTGTCCCCTGTGACTCCACTTATACAGGAGCCTGTCTCCATCCCATTCCAATGTGAACAGGTAACAAAGACAGGGAAATTGAGAGCTGAGTTCACAAACTCCCAAGTCTTCAAGTAACCAAGTAGGAAATGTAAACGTAACTGAAGCAGCTGGGAGTCAGACAACAAGAGTGGGGGCGGTTATGGCTCCCTAGAGATAGTGGACTCCCCAGAAGTGCCTCAATTCAACTTATTTCAAAATCCTATCTGGACTGACGGTCCTCATCTATCCTGGAGCTGCCCTGATCTGTGCGTTAAGTAGTCACAAAAAAGAACAACTTAAAGCAGTATGAACTTTACAGGCTATTGCACAGGACATCCCAGTCAATGCTCCATTTTCTTCAGGGTGTTTCAGGGTTTCAAATATTTTTCAGTGTTCCTTTGGACAGAATGTTGTTAAAGCACATAATATCAATGGCCATAGAAAGTACAGACACCAACTGCACGACCAACCTGTGGTACAAAAAAAGGGATTAATGGCTTTTACAGTTGAGGGGGCCTATAGGCAAGTTAGTCCAGCTGGTCCAGTCAGAGAGAATGACTGGGGAGGGAATTCAGAGTAGGAACTGATACTGCAGCAAATGTGATCTGTCCTAAAATTCCAGGGATCGTATGATTTATTGGGGCTACTTCTTATTTCTGAGTGAAAGGGAATGCTAGTTAATTACACCAGGACGCTGGGACTTGACTGGAATTGCCTCAAACAAACCTGGATATATGGATACCCTACTTAAGTGAAAGTGTTCCCTAAGGCCTAGAGTAAATTCCAACTCTTCACCTGAAGACTACTTCTGCAGTGGGAAGAAACTTCTTCCAACAGCTGTGTACATTTATAGTAAATAATTCAGAAGACCTATTTCACAGGATTAACATATACAACACTTTGAGATCTTCCTCTCTGAAATCCTGGATAGAAAGCAGAGAGCCTCTATAGCCAGGGTAAGGATTCCCAGAGTTGATATAATGAAGATTTTGGAAGGAAAGGCCATGGAGATTACGGATCTCTCTTAGCTCCCCATCCCTCCTTAGATTCCTGACACCATAACAGCCACCACTGGGGGCAGGAGGAGGTTTTTTCTGAGCAGCTGCCCCACATGGACTCATTGGGTCAGGGGCTGTCCCACCGGCCAGCTTCTCTCCCCTTTCCTCACTGGAACCCCGGGGGCTTCAAAAGCCACGTTGAGCGGCTGGGAGCAGCTAGGACTTAAATTTGATGTGTGTTATACCTACCTAACAAGTCTCCTCCAGATTCTATAGATGAGAAACAGGACTCTGTTACATTCCCATGTTCTGTTTGGTAAGTATTCTATGTAGCCTTTTTCCTCAACATGTTGTGAATTTTGAGCTTCTTAGATTTGCCTCTCTTTCTTCCTCCTGTACTAACAGAATTCCAAGTCTGGCTTTGAAACTACAGGCCTTCCCAACTATACTGGTGAAAAAAGTCTCAGCAAGATCAGGAGGGAAAAAAAAAAATTCTCTGTTCTCCTACAGCTTCAGGAAAGCAAATACTATTCAATGTCACAAAACTGTTTTTGCTAATGTTATTTTTAAGGAGTCTTTCAAGACTCTTGGACTTCAGAGATATCCTGGAAAAATTATCTTTAAATTTTAATGTCAATAATTCCAATTGGTTACTTAATAATTTGTAGCACTGTTTAAATAGATAAGCTAGGTTTTCTGGAAACTGTGATTTTTCATTCTTCAGCTAGGATAGGATTATTAGTGACTTCCTGTACTCATAAGAGCATGGAGGTAAAAATGAATAAAAACAATGACTTTATTGGATTTAGTTTTTAAAGAGAATCTGACAGTCTAATGTTTAAGTTAGCCTTAGTAATAGAGCTCCAACTGTATAAATGTCTAGTAGTTGAAGTTATTCTTTTGCCTTTAGCAAAACCATGGAGAGGACTGACCCAAGCTGTCTGGCTCATAGGGAGTACATCAGTCCTGCACTAGGGCTGCACTAGGGCCAGGGCCCAATCCCTCAGCAAACAGGAGACGGTAGAACAGGCATAGGCTCTTGGTTGTTTGACCAGCCAGGGAAGGTCTTCACCTTCAAGTGGCAAAACAGCCTTTCCTGTCAAGATAACCTTCCTCTTCTCAATCCCTGGATTAGAACTCTCTATGATTTCACTAAGAAGGGAGAGGTGAAGAAATAGGGTTGGAGGCCCCATCGCCAACACCCACACACCTTTTCCTAGTCCAATGTCAGGATAGGGGCCACTGGATTCAGAGTGATGCTTATCTGAACATGAGGTTTCTGAGAATGTGGGAGTTTCAGATCCAAAGTCTCATTCTCTACTCTGCTTACAATTCCAAAGGAAAATGAAGATGCAATTTTTAAACAGAGCACATAAGAACTATAAATGCTACACTCTGCTCAATTAGAAATCCTAAGTCCATTGGGAACTGAGGAAGGTAAAAAGAACCCCATCTTAAGCTTTCCTTCACAATTACTCTGAATCAAAGCAAGACCTGAGAGAAAAAAGCTGGATAATAGTAAAATCAACCAGGAGGAAAAAACTAATTAAAATAAGACTATATCCTTAACAACAGAACTCATAAGCCTTTAGAATTACTTACTATAATCAGTACAAGTTGAAGGCAGGTAACAAAAGGAGCCCCAAAGGCTTTCCTGCACTCATGCATCTGGCTATGGTTCTTTGTCTAGCCCAGGTACACAAGGCCTCCCCTCTTTAAAAATGGCTTATCACAGGTTTATAAACTGAAAATTCTATTTGTGGACAAAGAAAAGGGCCAGCATGTTAAGGAATCAGGGTATCAGAGCAACTGTCTGCTGGTGAGCTCCCTAATCTCATGGCCACAGGCAAGCTGTCCTCTTTGTTCTGCCCCTTGGCTCCTCCTCACTGGCGCTAGATACTCCATTTGCTTCCTTCTTTCCTTTTTCCCATGACTAGCTATACACTCCATAGCTTTCTTTCTTGCTGTCCACTCTAACCTAAAAAAGCTTCTCGGATAAAGGATTTTCTGCTGATCATTACAGATACACTGACAATGGAGAGTTAAAGCCTGGTCTATATTTCGGGTTTTCCGTTTTAGATATCCTGGAACCTCTTTTCTACGACACTTTCATAACAAGGGCAGAGTTCAATTCCATTCCATTTTTACATCCTTTTTCCAACACTTGGGGTGGGGCACTCCTAACTACCAAGGAAGAGGAAGGAGATGGCAAACTCAAGGTGAGAATCTTCCACCTTAATGTCCTCCCAACTTAACCTAACTAATTAAGTCATCTTGATACAGAATTATAGTGACAAAAGTAAAGACTCATTTCATATAATTGGGGAAGTTGGAGAAATATGCCCTCTCTGGTGCCAGATCATACTGAGACCTGGAAAGTAATGTGGTCCTTGTAGGCACGTCTTTTTTGTGTGTCTTGGATGACCCTGAAAGACAGTAAGGGTGCGCAGCCACCCTAGAAACCCAGTCAGTCCCAGGCCTGGGATCCTGCTGCCAGCAACTTCGACAGAGAACTCCAGTATGAGAAAGGCAATAATTGAGAACGCTTAGAAAAGTTTCCACTTTGAACAGGTAAGAATCAGAAGACATAAGTCTAAGAGTAGAAATCTCTTGCCTCAGGGACCAGTGTCTCCCTGCCAAAAGAGAGGGGTCAGGAACGCACAGCTCAGCTCGATCCAGCAGCACACGGACCAAGAGGACTTGCAGCCCAAAAAGGGACACAGGAAAATTCCAAGCCTTTTTGTCTGACATAAAAATAATATAAAGAAGAAATAAATACTGACTAAAATAAACAACAAATAAAAACAAGAAACTTGAGCTCAGAGGTCTATCTGGACACATTCTGGAAGCCCTCCAGTCCCTGACACGTTCCAGAACACACGGGAAGGGGGACTGCGGAGAAAGACTCAGTGAGGAAGAAACTGCAGTTAAGCCTTCCAGTCGGACCGGCAGTGGGTCACAAGCAAGTCCTTACTCAGTGCGATGACGTTTCCGCAATTCTTTAGCATCAGGTACGTGTAGAGAGCCTTCCGAGGGCGGTCCAGGCGCCTCCACTCTTCGTATCTAAGTCCACGTCCACAACCACAAAGGTCACCAGTTCCAGGAACGGGAGGTTTGTCCACTATGGCCCGGGGTTCCCCATCACCACTTGTCGAAGGATACGTAGGGGTGGAAACTTGAGGACTGCGGGATGGACAAGCCTGAGACGAGACGGTCGGGGAACACCGAGGGTGCCAGGGCACCCACAACCCGGGCACAGGGAGATGCGCAGCTGGTGTCAACCCTGCCAGGAACTCGGGACCCGTAACCGCTCTCCTCGGGAGCTGGCAGCAAGGTTCGACGAGGGCAGGACAGAGGTATAACCTGCAGGTCTTCCGCTTTCCACTGCTGGCGTTCGACCCACTTACACTGAACAGCGGAACTCCGCCCAGCCCGCCGAATACGAGTCAGAAGGACCTACGGTTCCGCCCCCAGCCAACTCCGCGGTCTCTCTAGGCTGCGCGGAGGAACAGCGTCTCGGTGGGCCTCTCCTAGGACTCCAGTAGCGCAGGTTCAGGCTTTTCAGGTTAGAACGCGCGGCGGCGCTGCTGCGAGGCTTGGCGTAACCCTGGTTCAGATTTTATCTGAATCATCTTTTAAACTAGTTTTTCCCATTGTATTTCTTGCTAGACATCTAAAGAAAAATAGAAAGAAAAAAAAGATAAAAAGAAAAGTAAAAAATAAAAAGAACAAAGAAAAAAGTAAAAAATAAAGAGAAATAAAAATAAGAAAGAAAAGAAACAATGTTACGGAAATTACGACTGTTAACATTTTAGTGAATTTTACTCTGATAATTTCCTACATATAGTTTGATATTTTTGTGTTTTGTCATCTCCGATTTTCCACTTAAAGTTGTCACGTAAGCCCCCCCCCCATACTGTGGCACGCATTGTAATAGTTCATTAAATGGGTTATCGTCAATTATGTATTCATTCCGTATCAAATTACCTGGATTAAGCCCGGGACTATGGGCCTTCCATTGAGTGGTGGCACGAATTGTGTCTCAGCCTATCCTCGGGGAAGCGCTTGTCACTGTATTTTCTCTCCAAGAAGCTGTTGAGGATGGTGCTTATTAATTACGCAGACCCTCGCTCTAATTACTCAAAGGAGGATATTTTTATGGTCTCGCTCTCAAGAAGAGTTTAACTTTTTTAGAGCGATTGATTGGATTTGGGCTTATGGACTGTGCGAGTTTTGAATTTGAGTTGAAATGGCTGCTAGAAAGCTTAGAGCAAGTCTTACGGTGCAAGACATATGACGTTCGAACGTGTATTTTTTGTATTGCTAACCCCACTCCTGGCTCTCCCACTCTGCTATCTTTGTTTTCCCTTTGCCTTATCTTTCTTCCTTGTTTTAAATGTATTTTATCTTGCTTTTTGGTTTTATCAGGCCTCAGCAAACCACCTTAAATCCTGTTTGAATGAAAGTGGTATATAAAGGAATAAATAAAATTGCTCAACCATTTCCCTACTATTGGAATAGTCCTAATTTTTAGTTCTTTGAAATTTTGTTGCAAATGGACATGTTTTACCATAAAGTGCTTTTTCTATTTAGGTTTTCCTGTAAGCCAGACTCCTAGAAAATATTGGATCAAGAGAAAAGATATTCAATGAGTATTCAGTGAGGTTTGTGGATGCTGTGGGATAAAGAGATGATGAGGAAAGGGGGCCGGGAATAGCTAACATTTATTTAAGGCTTACTCCATGCCAGGTTGTTGGGTGAGGGGACTGACAAACAAAATGGATGCAGTCAGGCTCCCTCCCAGCAAGCTCCTGCGGTTTCCGAGCAGCCTTAGCTACAGCGTTCGGGATGACCCTAGATACAGCGTCCTATACAACCTGTAGATTGCGATTGATTACAGTACCTGGCCTTAAGCCACTATTATGCACCTTGATATAAAAACAGCCCCGCCTGTGCAGGCTGTGGGGGAGCTGGAACCGTGCCTGTGCCTTGCCGTGTCCTGCTATGCCAGAATAAAGCTATGTCTCATCTGCCCACGGCTCTTGGCATATTCTTCCAGCTGCCGGAACCACGCACCCCAAACTTCGGTATCAGAAATCTGCAGAACACAGGTACTCCGTAAGCCCTTCACATGATTAAATAATCTTAAAAGACAGGCCCCAGAAAGGACTGTTTGCAGCTGCTCATGTTTAAATTAATTTTCAATTAAAGTTGTAAATTTACAAACAGGTTTTCTTAAAATTATTAAGTTTAACTTGCATAACTTTGATGTTCTATTTTGAAATCTTGTGATTTTTGTATAAAAATAGAAATAACTTGTTTTTTGATTAATGTTCATTTAGTCCACAGGCTTGACGTATTAAATTTGCTTGAATATGACTCATGCTATTTACAAAGTTAGTTGATTAAATTCTCTTAAATAATTTACATTTACAAATTTAATATAACTTGGTTTTTTTTTCAAATTCTTCACAGGGCAAATTTACAAGTCAAAGAAGAAAAAATCTTCTTAAACGTGTAAATAACTCATAAACCTAATAACTCAAGGTTCTAAATATGGCAAATCAAGTTATATTAAAGATTTCAATACTGTTTACAAACATAGTCAAATTATTTTATAACTTTCAACTTCAGATCACAAGCCTGAAATAAATCACACAATTCAATTTGAAATTACAAAACTAATCTGTCAGATTCTTTAATATGCCAAATTCTCTTAAAGTTTATAGACACATAAAAATAGGAAAGAAAAAAATCAATGTTACTCCTAATGTACGGAAATTACGACTGTTAACATTTTAGTGAATTTTACTCTGATAATTTCCTACATATAGTTTGATATTTTTGTGTTTTGTCATCTCCAGTTTTCCACTTAAAGTTGTCACGTAAGCTATTGTCACGTAAAGTTGTCAAGTTAGCTATTCCCGGCCCCCTTTCCCCATCATCTCTATCCCAGAGCATCCACAAACCTCAGTGAACCAAACACACACAGAATATCTCAATCTTCCAAAATCTTTTCCCTAAACATTACAGTAAGAAATGATATTATGGATTTATTTTTAGTCATATTTATTTTCCTTTCCAAAATGGTAGAATAAAATACTTTCTGTTCATGTTTTTCTTGCCACTATTCTATAATCATCTTATTGACTTGCCTCTACAATTAAAGAAAAGTCTGATTATTACCCTTCTAAATGTAAAGTTAGATTTAAATGAAACATTGTGAAAATTGATGAAGGAAACCTCAACTAAAATTAGAGTGAGGAAGGCCTGTAGAGGGTGCTCACACCCTATCACTCCACACCAATTACCTCAAACAGGAAAGGACAGTACCTTTTATCTCCAACAGGAAGGTGTTTCTACTTTATTACCCCCCAAAAAGAAAGATTTTCTTCTTGCCCAGCAACAAGCCCAGCCAATGGAAAATGCTTCAACTCAGCCAATAAGAAGCTGGTCATCATCCTGAACTTTTACTTTCTTCCAATGAACTTTCATTTTTGTTTTGCTAATGACCTCTTTGCCCCACCCTCCTTTCTATAAAACCCTTACATTTTCTTATAACTCCTCAGAATATTTCTGCTTGCTAGATGAGATGCTACTCCATGGTAAATACCGCCTATTAGATTTTCAAGTTCACGCAGTTGAATTTTTTTACCAATATTTATTAATGTATATTATTTATCTATGCAAAGAAACAAAATTAATACTTTAGCATGAATGAAGCAACTAACCATTACCTTATACTATCATGTTCTCTTAAGTATACTTTTTTTGCTTTTACTTACACTTTTTTTTGCTTTGTCTGTAAAATGGACATATTAATAATTATCTTAGAGAGCTATACAGCCCAAACGAGATGTCAGTCATAAGTATAAAAACTCAACACATGTTAATTTCTCCTTTGCCTTTCCTAGTGCCACAACCTGTCCCTAAAAGTCAGATTAATTCTGAGAAATCCCAGGGTCTCTTCTTCTAAACATAAGGAGAGGGGGAATGTCAGGGAGGCAGCTCTGTAAAAAAGAAGAAAAACATCTTTCTCCAGAGAGGCACCCCTCTCCTTACTCTGTCCACAGTGGGGTTTTAAAATGATTTATAGCTTTAAAAAATAGAAGTAGCGTGTATACTGGTGTCTTTTGTTTGGAGGAAAGAGTGAAGAAACAAATGGAGTCACTATAGTCAAGCTAACAAAAATCAGTGAGCTGAAACATGAAGAAAATGATTTAACTTTAGCCTGGGTACTCAAACTTTTGAACTTTGCAGATGTGTGCTAATGTGTATAAGTCCTATAGATAATCCTCTGAAGAGCATAGGAAAGTTCTGGACATCTGGAAGATCACCATCTCAGACCAATCCACGGGCTAAGAATGCAGGACCGATTCTTCTCAAGAATGTGCTTTTTATCATAAAAACTCAACTTTTCTGTTTTTTCAGAACACTGAGTTTTGCCTGGCAGTGTTTTTCAAATTGGAATTTTCTTAAGACCTTTGAATAAAACTTTTTTCATTTAATTCTAATGAAGCCTCTTGTTTCATTTCACTCAGTCAACATTTAAAAAGAATATGTTAAGGATTCTAAGAAAAACAAACTTTATAAGAAGAAAATCTACTTAAATTATTTGATTGATGATTCAGATCTAATCACTTTAGGGCAAGAGAGCTTCTCAAAGAAAAGAAAAATTAGCCAATCGTTCAATAATAATTTGTGATAGATTTATTGCATTAATAATCCCAATTCTTCACCTCTATCTATATCCACATCTTTTGCCCTGTGACTTTATAAATCTTCTGTCTCACAAAAGAAGCAAGCCTGTTTCCCTATCCCTTAAATCTGGACTTGGCCATGTAACTTGCATTGGCAAATAGGATGTTAGCAGGCTTGGGGCCAGCAGAAGATTAAACAAATGCTTACGTGTTTGCATTTTATCTCTTACTTTTCTGTAATTGCTATAAGAACATGCCCAGTCTAGCATGAGAACATGTCTGGGCTGGCTGGAGGGTTGTAAGAGAGATACAAGTTGTCTCAGGAGTAGTTATCCTAGACCAGCGAGCCGTAGCTAGACCCGTTGACTTACTAAAGATGCATGAGTAAGCTAAAGTTAAATCAGCAGAAACGCTCAGTTGACCATTGGCTGTGAGAAATAATCTATGATTGTTTTAAACCATTAAGGTTTGGGATTGTTTGTTATGCAGTGTCAGAGCTGAGCTGATCGAGGAGGGAAGGTTTGATGGTGAAACACCTGGTTGGAAGAATGCATAAGAGGCCAGCATGAGAATGAAACAGCAGGCACCAACTTTATTGTGCGGAGCACAGTTCTATTGTAGGAGGTGCAATTCTATTGGGGGAGCGCGGTATTGCACCTACTTCTTGTGCTCCCCTTCTCATGCTCCCCTTCTGCTCTCCAGGGGACTGCATGGCTCCATACATAGCAGAGTACAATAGTGGCATTCAGCCACACATGCGTGATACAATAAGCTGAAGTATATTTACATATTTTAGGTGCAGGCGCCCTACTACACTAATGTAACATTCTAAATCTGGGTCCTATTCCTAGCTGGGAGCCTGGATCACAGCCAGACCTGGGACCACCTGGGCCTGGCACTCATATGCAGCAATAGCTAACAGATACTGTTTTTTTTAAAAAAAATAGGCCCAAAATGGAATCACTTGTGCTAAGCCTTATATCAGCAAACCATGACTTAATTGCAGTTGCAACCTACCACAGGAATATGACCTTTAATCAGTCAATCTGGAATCAATTGATCAGCACTAGTAAGGTATCTGCATGAAAACCCTTGCCCTTCCCCCAAAGGAAGATGACCTTGCCTGATACAATCCGCTCCTTGTTAGAACCTTTCTTTTTCCAACCCTTTTCTTTTTTTTTTTTTTTGGCCTATAAAAGCCTTCCATTTTGTACAGCTCCTCTGAGCTCCTTTCTATTTTCTAAATGAGATGATACCCAATGAGTCATTGAATAAAGCCAATTAGATCCTCAAATTTACTCAGTTGAATTTAGTTTAACAATACAGAAATCGGTACCAGAAGTGGGGTGATACTATAACAAAAACCTAAAATACATGGCATTGACTTTGAGGCTAAGTGGCAGGGGAGGCTGGAAACAGTGAAGAAAATGTTAAAGAAGGTGGGGAAAATGGCAACTCATGTTATACAGTAGCAAAACAATTGGTAAAACTGTCAACATGATAGAAAATGTACTCAATGAACTTGCAGCTTTGAGCTAAAAATCTCCAGGCAGAATGATGAAAGTGTCAGCTGGTTCTTACTGTGTCTGATAAGTTTTATAAGAAAGAAGTGAGCAAAGGAAGGACTAGTCAATTTATAAGCAGAATTTGGAGGAAATGTAAAGGAGGCAGAATTTTCTGGGTTGGAAAATAAAACTATTTCGCATTCCCAGCTCTTAGGTCAATAAAGATTATCGAAGTAAGAAATAGCCTCAGAGCTGTGACTGAAGAGTGTTAAGTCCTTTGAGAAAGCAAGGCAAGGCCTCCTAGACCGTCTTAGTTGAACAAAAGTTCTTCTAGGAATTTTAAAGGCATTATTCCTTGCAGTGCCCTGACACAGACCAGAGACTAAGTCAGCAGAGAAGCATATATCAAGAGAATTTGGGATGTGGTTCTTGGTGCATGAAGTGGAGTCCAATCAGATATATAAAACAACTCCAAGGTTTTTTTAGAGTATTGGATCCTTAAAAGTACTGCTAGTCTAGACAAACAGAGAATGAAAGTATTCAACTTAAACAAAGGCCTCTGGGATGCCTACTTTTCATCAGGAGGAAGCAAGCTGAGAAAGTTTCTCAGCTACCATTGAAGGCTGTTTCTTCCAATGAAGACAAGGAACACAATGGAAAAAGAAAGAACCAAAGGCCATGGAACAGTGGACTGGGGAGCCACTCTGAGGGAGTAGAGTCAGGCCTAATCAAGGAATACTCCCCATTCCCAGAGTAGGGGGACCTGGCTGGATTTGCCCAGCTGAATTCAGAAGTGTTGTGGACCAATGACTGCTTTATGCCTGCTATTCTTCCTTATTCTTTTTCAAGGGAGTGTCTATTGTAGTTATTTTGTCCTTGACTCACCATTGTATTTTTTGAGAGTTGGGTGGGGTAAATAACTTGTCTTTTTAGATAATAGGTATTCCATTCAAGAGCCACATCAGACCTGATGTAAATTATAAGATCCTGGACTTTAAGCCTAATGTCATAATTGGATGAGCCTTTTGGGGGGCCTTGAAGTGGGGTAAGCATATTTTGCATGGAGGGAAAACATAAATAATTGTGGGAAGATCTTGGTAGATTACACTGAGGGTTCCAATTCTTCACCCTCCTCTGTATCCACCATGTCTTGTGAGCTTGCAATTCTTTTCATAACAGAAGCAGAGTCCATAATCCCACCCTCTTGCAGAATCTGAGCTTAACTATGGTTAACTTTGGTTATTATCATAGACTTGACACAAGTAGAAGTTTGAAAAAGTGTCTCCCTGTTCCTGCTTCTTCTCTTGCTTCTTTGTGGTCACTATGAAAATGTTAAAAAGATAAAATCCAACTCAGTAAATTTGAAGATCTGATTGGCTTTAATTAATTGATTCCTGTATCAGACACATCCCATCTATCAACTAGAAGGGCTCTCTTGACAAAAGAAAAGAAAGGATTATTTTGGGGCCTGTCTTTTCTTTGGGGGAAGAAAAAAGGAAGGGTTTTTTATCACGTAGATTGCCTCTTCTTTCTATGGGGGAATGGAGAGGGCCTAGGTGACAGATTACTGGTGCTTGACCAGAAAATTCCAGACTAGTTAATTAAGTTTCTAGAAGAGGTTGGAACTGTAATTAGATCAGTTATTAAATCTAGGTTCAGTACCATGGACTTTAAAGCATGAGGGATGCCATTTTGGCTTGTGGTTTTTTCTTTAACAAGAACATGCCCCCAAAATGCCCTGGTTAACCTGCTGGAGGGATGTGAATGACCCATGGAGGGAAACTGAGTTGTCCCAGCTGAGGTTATCCTAGACAAGTAGGATAACAAGTAGGACAAGCTGATGTCCTGTCAGCTGATCACAAACATATGAATAAACCCAGCCAAGAGCAACCAAACCTGACCCAGATCAGCAGAATTTCCCAGTCGAATCGTTCACAATGAAGAAAAATAAATGGTTGCTTTCAGTTGCTAAGTTTTGGGATATTTTTGTTACAAAGCAATAACTAACTGATACAGTTATTAAATATGTATGTATATTTTTAAAAGATTGGAAATGGACTACACAAAATGTTGAGAAAAATGAATTATGAAATGATGATGATTTGGAGGTTTTCTCTTTATTTTTCTCAATAAATGTTTCCCACTATAATAAAAAGAAAACAGAGCAACATAATAATGGTAACAAACATGGACTTCAGAAAAATCACAGGCTCTAGAATAAAACAGATTTGAGTTAAAATCTTGGCTCATTACTTACATTCCAGGAGAGTAACTTAGCCCCACTAAACCTCAATTTCTTTGCCCGCTAAATAGGTACACTTCATAAATTTGTGAAAATTAAGCCAAACCATGTTAAGGGTATAGCACAGTACTAGGCACCTAGTAAAAACTCAACAAGTTCTAGCTATTTTTTTTTCTGTAAAGCTTACAGCACCTGGTATTCCTAGGTGGTCTCCCATCCAAGTACTAACTAGGCCCAACCCTGCTTAGCTTCCGAGATCAGAGGAGATTGGGCGTGTTCAGGATAGCATAGAAGCCTATTATTTGATTAGCAGTACTGATAAACAAAATACACTAGGTAGAATTCAGAATTCCTACCCTCAAATTATATATGTTAATGTAAGAAATGTCCAAACCTGTAGAGAATTTTTATGAGTTTATTTGAGACAAAACATAATAATTACCTGAAAGCAAGATCTCAAATGCTACACAAAATGGCAGTTTGCCACTTCTTTTACGCATTTGGAATTAAGGAGAGAAAGTATGGAAGATTACATGAAGGTGGGAGAAAGGAAGACGGGGGATTGAATTATGGGATGGTTTAACAGGATTATGTGCTCCCTTGAGGGTGGTCACAATTTAGAAGGAGGAGTCTGAAAAGAGGCATTTCAATGGTGCATTAACCTACATGCACAGAGAGAATAGACAAGGCTTGTTTAAGGCGAAGATAAACCTGAAGAAGTTATGACTACCCACAACGACCTGCCCAGTTAGGTATTTATGGTCAGATCACTCTGTGAGGTTACTTTCCATAGAAGTCCTTTTACATCCCCATACATGACAAGCACAAATACTAGAGTTAATTCTTAAGAACTTCCATTTAATTTGGCTTTATAGAGGTTTCATGGTACTCAATAAATGTTTGTTGAACGAATGAAAGAAAGCATGAACTCTCATTGTGCTGGCTGGAAAATTACTGCTTGGCTATTGCCTATGGGAACATAGGCTATCGCCCATGGGAACATAACATTCTAACAATAAGCTTTCTGCTTCTGTACCCCCGTTTGCACAACCAACCTGTGGGTTGACAGGTAGTGAATAGGAGAAAAATAGACCTTTGTGTTTAAGACGGAATGAGGAATGGGATTTAGGGCTTAAAAACCCTGTACCTCTACATTTCGGGGCTGCTTAATTTGGGGTCTGCGTACCCCTGGCAGACCCAGCTGGCTGAATGAAGAGCACGTTTCCTATAACTCACTGATTTCTGGTGGTCCGTGTGTCTTTCAGGGGCTGGCGGCTACAACATTTGGAGGCCCCAGCGAGATCCCAGGGAGTGGCCCTGGGATCTAAGACCGGACCGGCCTCCGAAGCAGTTGCTGTCCCTATTATGGATTCAAAGGGGTGGCCAACCTGAGACGTTCCAGGGCCCTTGAATGCTGTGACGGTCAGTACAATCGTCAAGGACGCAACCTTTAGGACATGCTCTTTGTTCCTCGTCCCGACAGGAATCTGGAATCTCCGAGGCCTCGGTGTCTGGATAGAAGGTACCTTTCTGTTTCTGTTGACCGGTCAGTGGGGGTCCGTGGAGAAACTGGATGCAGTCATATTTCCTGGACCATGGCCAGGCCGCGGGACACTGCCTCCTGTGCCCTGTTGTCGGGTTCTGTTTATTGTCTCTGGTCTTGTCTAGGTTGTAGGTGGTGGACTTCTCTGGGTCCACCTACAACCCAGTAATTGGTCTTGTCTGAGTGTCTGATTGTCTGTTTTGTGTTTTCTGCGCAAGCGACATTTCAAAGAAGGGTTTGTAGAAGGAGCTGACTATGGCATAAAGTTTTCCCCAGGCAGACTAAAAATATTGCGTAAAGTCGAGTGGCTGTCTTTTGATGTAAACTAGTCTCCAGAGTGTTCTTTTGACAGAGGTTTAGTGAGGAATGTTTGGAAGATTGTCACGGGAGACCCGGGACACCCCTATCAGTTTCCCTACATTGATCAATGGTTAAACCTTGTTCAGACACCCCCTCCTTGGCTCTGCCAGTGTGCCCTTTCTCTAGGGGCATGAATCTTAGTTGCGGGCCCCTCTATGTTCCCATGGGC
>NW_011889006.1:760469-763629 GCF_000151845.1 Pteropus vampyrus
ACCTGTGGGTTGACAGGTAGTGAATAGGAGAAAAATAGACCTTTGTGTTTAAGACGGAATGAGGAATGGGATTTAGGGCTTAAAAACCCTGTACCTCTACATTTCGGGGCTGCTTAATTTGGGGTCTGCGTACCCCTGGCAGACCCAGCTGGCTGAATGAAGAGCACGTTTCCTATAACTCACTGATTTCTGGTGGTCCGTGTGTCTTTCAGGGGCTGGTGGCTACAACATTTGGAGGCCCCAGCGAGATCCCAGGGAGTGGCCCTGGGATCTAAGACCGGACCGGCCTCCGAAGCAGTTGCTGTCCCTATTATGGATTCAAAGGGGGTGGCCAACCTGAGACGTTCCAGGGCCCTTGAATGCTGTGACAGGTCAGTACAATCGTCAAGGACGCAACCTTTAGGACATGCTCTTTGTTCCTTGTCCCGACAGGAATCTGGAATCTCCGAGGCCTCGGTGTCTGGATAAAAGGTACCTTTCTGTTTCTGTTGACCGGTCAGTGGGGGTCCGTGGAGAAACTGGATGCAGTCATATTTCCTGGACCATGGCCAGGCCGCGGGACACTGCCTCCTGTGCCCTGTTGTCGGGTTCTGTTTATTGTCTCTGGTCTTGTCTAGGTTGTAGGTGGTGGACTTCTCTGGGTCCACCTACAACCCAGTAATTGGTCTTGTCTGAGTGTCTGATTGTCTGTTTTGTGTTTTCTGCGCAAGCGACATTTCAAAGAAGGGTTTGTAGAAGGAGCTGACTATGGCATAAAGTTTTCCCCAGGCAGACTAAAAACATTGCGTAAAGTCGAGTGGCTGTCTTTTGATGTAAACTAGTCTCCAGAGTGTTCTTTTGACAGAGGTTTAGTGAGGAATGTTTGGAAGATTGTCACGGGAGACCCGGGACACCCCTATCAGTTTCCCTACATTGATCAATGGTTAAACCTTGTTCAGACACCCCCTCCTTGGCTCTGCCAGTGTGCCCTTTCTCTAGGGGCATGAATCTTAGTTGCGGGCCCCTCTATGTTCCCATGGGCGATAGCCTATGTTCCCATGGGCAACTGAATCTCCAAGACAGCCCAGTCCCTCAGTCCTCCAATCTCCACCAGAAGACAGTGACCTTCCCCCACCCTATAATCCAGGACAACAGAGGCCAAATAGTACCGCCTCACCTCCTCAGACATGGGCAGGTAATCCCTATGGGCCTCCTGCTCCCGCTCTGGGCGGGGCACCAGCCAATATCATCACCCCATATCACTACCCCGGCCATCCTCCCCTTGCGAGAAGCACCACCCCAGGGGCATCACACAGACAGGCCCTTTATGGTTTACGTGCCTTTCTCGACTAGTGACCTGTACAACTGGAAGGCACAGAATCCGCCTTTCTCTGAGAAACCCCAGGCATTAATAGGACTCTTAGAAAGTGTCTTTCAGACTCACTGCCTCACCTGGTATGATTGCCAACAGCTTTTAATTACCCTCTTCACGAAGAACGCAGATGCATTCGGACTGAAACATAAAAGATATCTGCGGGAGGGAGGAGAGTTGAGGAAGCAGGGGAACAGACTGAGGAGGAATTTCCCTCCACCCTCCCAGACTGGGGACACAATTTTCAGGCAGGGAGAACGGCATTAGAGGCATTAGATCGGTACCACCAGATGCTAATTGGGGGAATTAGGATGGCTGCTCGTCAGCCAACTATCCTTTCTAAGGTAACTGAAGTTATACAGGGACCTCAGGAATCCCCTGGAGTGTTTCTTGAATGAAGCATACCGGGTATACACCCCCATTGATCCTGAGGCCCCTGAGAATCAGCAGGCAATTAATATAGCCTTTGCTACTCAGGAAGCCCCTGATATCTGGTGTAAATTGCAAAAAATTAGAAGTTTCTGCAGGGATGAACCTGTCGCAACTTGTTGAGATAACCCAGAAGGTGTTCAACAACAGGGAGGCACCGGATGACCCCAAACATATGGCTAAAATCCAAAGCTACTGTCATCAACCCAGCCAATCTGTTGCCAGACCCAGACCCCGAGACCCCCGTTCATGACTGCACTGACGCTGTGTGTTCCTCGCGGCCAGACCTCAAAGACTCCCCTCTGCCTGAGGCCGATGAAGTTCTGTTCACAGACGGGAGCAGCTTGATGCAGGAAGGAAGGAGGTATGCTGGGGCAGTGGTCATAACTCTAACTGGAACCATCTGGTCACAGGCTCTTTTCCCCATAGGACTTCTGCTCAAAAGGCAAAACTCATCGCCCTCACTGAGGCACTAAGATGGGGAAAGGATAAGGCAGTCACAATATACACTGACAGCCGAAATGCCTTTGCCACTGCACATGTACATGGAGCCATCTACAAGGAAAGAGGGCTTCTGACTTCAGCTGGGAAGGACATCAAGAACAAGGGGGAGATCTTAGCCTTACTTGAAGCCATATAGATGCCTAAGACTCTTGCTATTGTTCTTTGTAAAGGGCATTGAAAAGGGAATAGTCCTGAGGCTGAGGGAAACTGACGAGCCAATGCAGAGACAAGAACAGCGGCCACAAGGCCAGTGGGGCCCCCACCACATCTACTGACTGTTGTCCCTTTCCCAGAACTGCCTCCGTCTCCGACCTATATGGTGGAAGAGAACATATATTTTCAAGATAAGGGAGCCACTAGGAACCAACAGGAGTGGTGGACAATCCAGATGGAAAAATCGGGCTCTCAAGGCCCTTGGAAGGACTCTCCTCCACCAACTACACCAGACCACACACCTAGGGTGAACTAAGATGCTCCAAGCTTTAGACCCCTACTTTCACTTGTTAAAAGGGAGAAGAACTGCAGAGGAGATTGCCTCACGATGCCCGGCCTGTGCCCAAATTAATCCAAAGAAGGGGAAGATAGAAGAACCTAGGCATAGGGAAAGAGAAACTTATCCGGGGGACCACTGGGAAGTAGATTTCACTGAGATAACCCCGACTGTAGGGGGCTACAAATATTTACTTGTTTTTATAGACACATTTTCAGGATGGGTAGAGGCCTTCCTTACCAGGAAAGAGATTGCCTTAGTAGTTACTAAGAAACTACTACAAGAAATTCTCCCTAGATTTGGTCTCCCTAGAACTTTAGGGTTGGATGACGGGCCAGCCTTCGTAGCAAATGTGTCACAGCAATTGGCTAGCTACCTAAATTTGC
>NW_011889006.1:764997-771082 GCF_000151845.1 Pteropus vampyrus
GGTCTGCGTACCCCTGGCAGACCCAGCTGGTTGAATGAAGAGCACGTTTCCTACAACTCACTGATTTCTGGTGGTCCGTGTGTCTTTCGGGTGCTGGTGGCTACAACATCATTTGGTTTCATATTTAAAGGGACTGGCCTAAAAACTATATAAGAAGCAGACCTAATACTTATACCACGTTCCAACACTTAAAGTAAAAATGGACAAAGCCATTAACTTTCAAATGAGTGGATCAGATCCCAAGGGGCACTGGAGAGGAGAGGAGAGAGAGGCTGACCCAGAGTTGGAGGGGTGGTCACAGAAGGCTTCCTGGCAGAGAAGGAATTAGTATTGGATGTGTAGGAGAGGAAAGACCATTTTCCCTCTCCCCCTGTAAGAAAAGACAGATTAACAAAAGAAAAGCAAACATAAGTTTATTAACATGCATACCTCATGTATACATGGGACTCGGAAAAATATATAACTCCCTAAGGTGGCTCAGAATTCAAGATTAAATACCACCTTAATAAGAAAGGGGGGCGGGGAGTGGTTTATGTAGGTGTTTTTTAGGAGAGAGTACATGATTTTTAGGAAAAATCAATGGGCCCTTAGAAGAAAAGATGGGAGGTATGAAAGTTTGTGACAAAGTTTAGGCATTTTGTCTCCTCTCCTGTGGTAAGAGCTAATCCTCCCTGGATGATGGAACTTCCTGGAAGGCATCTGTGATAACTGAGCTCCTTTTGGAAATGCAACGCGAGGATGACAATGTTTTGTGAAGCCAGTTTGGCAACTGTGGGGTGCGAGGGATGGTTTTGATGCAGGACAGGACAAATTCCCCTGAGTGGCCCTGCACCGAGAGAGAAAGGGTTCTTGACTGAGTACAGGAAAGAATTCAAGTACACGCCAGAGTTAGAGTCAAAAGGAAAGTTTATTAGAGAAGGGGGTAACGCTTCATAGACAGAGCGTGGTCTTCTCTCAGACAAAGAGTGAGAGAGTCTGCGAGAGGCTCAGAACAGAGACAATAGAGGGACAGAGAAAAAGACACTGAAAGGAACAGAGAAAAAGACACTGAGAGGGACTGAGAAGAGAGTCAGAGGGAACCCAAACGGTTGGGAAGTTTAGTTTATAGATAATTCTTAGTTTCTGTGAATTACAGTTTAAAGACTTTGTTTTCCCTTGATGGTATGCGTACGCCTGTGAAAGTAAGGGTATGGAGTTAAAAGCAATGGGTGTGGCAAGAAAGCCTGCTGGCAATTCCCAGTCTTTGACCTATAGGTTCCCAAAGGTTCTAGCCATAGGGAATGATTGTGTTTATTTTGTGTAGGGTGTGGCTTAAAGACTCTGTTTTCCCTTCAAGGTATGAGTAAATGGTTAGTTAGTAATCCCAGCAGAAATCTTCCTTTGTTCTGTAGGTTTCCTCTTGGTCTGGCTTTAGGGCTGATCAGCATATTGCAGTCTCTGAATATAGCTTGATTTAACATTTAGTTCTCTTGCCCCCTCCCTACATTAATCTGAGCAGGACAGGACCAAAATCTAGAAAATTGAGAATACGCCCTCAGGCCTTGGCAGTGGGAATAGATCAGAATGAGGATACAAAGAGTGAACAATGTAGAGAAGCAGTGTCTGACTCAGAGCAGCTGTGAACAGAGGGAGGTACTGCAGTATGAAGTGTGGTGCCAGGGAGGGCCCTGAGCAGCAAGGAAGAGAAATTCATTTGAGACGCTATGCTGGAACCCCTGTGCCCCCAGCTCTTCTTCCTCTACCCTCTTCAAGTTTCCTTTCCCATTGGACAAAACCCTTCTGAGCCTCCCCCTATCTGGCACTCAGGTTGAAGACAAATTCTGCAGCATCATGTAGCATGTAAATAGGCTTTTCTGATATTGTAGTAGGCTTTTCTGATATTATAGTAAATAGGCTTTTCTGATATTATAGTAAGAAATATCTATTTGGTCTTCATCCTTGTTTCTGTCACAGAGCTCCTAAAATCTTTGGAATTTCCTGTAAGAGTGATATAGAAAAAGATGCCTTTTGTTATAACAAGCACCTTTCAACCACAGCTGAGTTTATGTTAATGAGGTGACTTTTGGAGAGCCCCTAAGGATGGGGACTGGTTGCCAAAAGGAACCAACCTTGGAAATTTCAGCCCCACCTCCAGGGAGAGAAGAGGGGGCAGGAGGTTGAACCAGTCACCAATGGCCAATGGTTTAATCAACATGCCTATGGGAACATGAACGCCTCCACTTGTCAGGAGGGTGGCACACCCCAAACTCCATGGGGACAGAAGCTCCTCTGCTCAGGACTCTTCCAGATCTCGCCCTAAGTATCTCTTCATCTGGTTGTTCATTCATAGCCTTTGTAATAAACTAGTTAATCTAGTAAGTAAACTTTTTCCGAGTTCTGTGAACAGCTGTAACAAATTTATCAAACCTGATGAGGGATTGTGGGAACCTCTGATTTATAGTAGGTCAGAAGGTAGGTGACAACCTACACTTGAAATTGATGGTTGGGAGGAAGGGGATGCAGTCTTGTACGAATGAGCCTCAACTCTGTGGAATCTGACTCTCATCTGCAGATAGATAGGGTCAGAACTGAGTTAAATTGTAGGACACCCAGCTGGTGTCATGGAATTGCTTGGTGTGGAAAAAATTCCTATATATTTGGAGGCCAGAAGTGTCAGAAGTGACAGTAGTGGTGTGAGTAGACAGAAAACAGTAGTGTGTCTTTCCTTTATAGCTTTACAGAAAAAGAGAAAATAAGAGGTCAGTAAGAGGGCCTTCCTCTCATCCCAAGGGAGGTGAGCCAGGGTAGTAGTGGCTGGGCCTGCTATTGGGCCTGCTCTGTCTTGTGCATTGCAACGGAAGGGCCTTCCTGCCATCGCCCTGCCTTTGTATGGAGTTGGCATGAAAAAGCAGCCTTATCAACAAAGGACACCAGGCTGCTTAGCACCATAGAGTCTAGATTTAGGGTACTAGTCCATTACAGGAGTCAGGTGTCAGCACAAGCGACCTCAGACCTCTGAGTATTACTGTGTCCCCAGCTGGCCAGTGAGAGGGACACAAAATATTTGGAATAGCCCCTAGTCTCATGGTAAGCTGAGCTTGAGTATGGCTCCTTTCATCCAGCGAAGAAAGGGGGTTCAACTCCTAGCTAGCCATTTTTCAGGCCAGAATGAAAGTCCAAGGTCATGTGAAGACAATCTTGTCCATGACTTTACATATCACAACCAGGGGCATTTCCCCACCCTCTTACCAGGATAGCACTTCTCACACATCCCTTCTCATACATTGCCTGGTAACAGTGTTATTCAGGTTTCTTGAAACCTCATTCTTTTTCAGTAGACCTGGGAACCACATCCCTAAGCCCAGCCCAGTGCCTCCCTTGCACTCTGATTCACATCACAATTCAGAGATGCTGGACTTGCCAAAGCACTCTGCCTTTCCCTGGTGTGGTCCTCCCTTAGCAAGAAAATGTTACCACTCTTGAATCAGCCTAATCATCTGCACAAGTGAATTGAAGAAGTTGCTCTCAGTAGAGTCAAAGGTCAGGTCAAAACTTGAGAAGCTTGGTGAGCCCAGCTTCCATACAGCCAATTGTCACAAAAGTCTGTGCTGTGAACTCTGCAAAATAGATACACTGCGTGATACAACAGAGCAGACAAATCTGAAGAACTTTCTTGCTTTGTTCTTAGCCAGTGTTGGGAAAAGTTGGGGTATTGGGCATCGGGAATGATTTCAAGATTGCAAAGGAAGAATTGAGGTGAGTAGAGCTGAGAGGTATACTGATTTTCATGTTGATTTCCACAATCGATGCCCGTTCAACTGTTACTCTCCAGATGCTACACACATATACACACACATCCCACAGGGATCCATTTGGTGCCTGCCACATCTGTTGCAAAATTCCACACTCCAGGTCAAGGGAAATTTTGTGGCTTTAGTCCTTTCAGTTATTAAGAAACTTTTCCAGAGTTTGCCCTTATTGGTCCTTTATCTCAGTGATCCCCCAATCTTTTTGGCACCAGGAACCAGTGCTACTATGAGAATTTAATGCCTGATGTCTGAGGTGGAGCTAAGGTGGTGATGATAGTGCTGGGGAGTGGCTGCAAATACAGATTAAGCTTCTCTTTCTCACCCACCTCTCGTCTCCTGCTGTGTGGCCCAGTTCGTAACAGGCCTCGGACGATACTGGTCTGCAGTCTGGGAGTTCACACCTGATTTTGGTCTTGTGAGGCTTCCCTTCTACCGGATCATTCATACAATTTCCTGGGAACCTGCTTCCAGTCCTGTGCTCAATAGGTCAGATCACTGTATTTTGTCCTCTTATTATCTACTGGGCTGAATCTCCCATCTTTTATATCCTAGTAGTCTGATGTTTACTGTTTTAACATGTCCAGCATGATGAACATGTCCCAGATGCAGGGTTTTGCCTGATTTTCTGGTCCCTGACCTCCAGAAATCTCTAGTAACTCCATTCTCTCTATCCCCCTCCCCATCCCTCAACCCAGGATTATGCACATCTGTTCTACTTACATCGAACTAAATCCATATTTTACAAGTGTTTTGATCAAGGACCTTTACATGTGACATGTGCATAACTGGAGTGGGGTATGGTGGTTTCATTTATTTTGATTACCTAATGAATTAATTTTAATTTAATACTGTTCAGATGGTTAGGTAATAAAAACTCGTTCAAACAGTTTACTGAATGGTTTGGACGAAAGAGGATTTTCTGTTTTGGATGGATACCCAGTGACCTAAAATACACTTTCTTCAGAGGAGGTAAAACAGCAAACACATGCAGGGTGCGGGTGGGAAGGTGCTGGGTAAAATGCAGAGCAGGAGTTTATACTGACACTACACAATTGAGAGGATGACACCTGAACATGCTCCTTTTCTGTGGCTGGCCTGTCTCAGCTCAGTGGCACCAGACAGAAATCTAGACCTCTTTAGTGGAAATAAAGCTACAATTTCAGAAGAACCACAAAGTTCGAGGGCATTTTGAGAATTTAATTTCCTCAACACCTGAGAACCCATTTGCTTCCCTGTACCCCCACAGTCCCTGCCTTGTTCTGTCCCTCCTAACTTTTCCCGCCCTGGTTTCAGCATCTCCCTAAACGCTTAGATTTCGGTTTTGGAAAATTCACCCTGGCTGCAGAACAGAAGGTGGAGGGGCCGGGGCTAGACACAGGCCAAGCCCTTCCGGCGCTCTCCATGCCTTTCAGGACAGCGTCCCAACTCCTTTCTTACAGTGGTAGAAGCCACAAGCCCTACCACTGCCCACCGTTTTTATTCCAGCCACAGGAGAATCTGCATTTCCAGAAAGGCCTCAGGCTGGGGGGGAGGGGGCGGTGCGCCCGGAGGCCCCGCCCACGTGCTCTCGCGGCGGCGGCGGCCATCTTGGACTCGGTAGCCCGCCCGCCCTTAGCTGATCTGCAGAGGGTTCGCGCCGCGCTGCGGCGAGGATACCAGATAGCCCCTCCCCACCTAACGCCTTGGCGGTCCTGTGCTCCTGAGCCAACGGCCCCAGCGCCCACCCCTCCGATCTCCGTGTAAAACCTCGAGCCGGCATCCTGCTGGCAAGGGCCAGCTCCTGGCCCTTTCCTACCTTCCTACCTGGTGACTAAGCAGGCACCTCTTTCCTTATATGTCATGTTGCATGATTGATAAATTCTCGTTATGAAGCCCAGAACAGTGTTCCATAAATGTCTATGAGCTTTTCCTGCAGGAGATTGCAGGGTGCTTTGTAGCCACCACCCTTCCAGCCACCACTGCTGCAGTTCCTGGCTCCATGATTGTGTCTTTCTGTGGACTCCAAAGGCCAAGTTGGAGGAGCAAGGGGATTGGCAAGACTCCCTCAGGGGAGTTAAAGCCCCTGAGTCCTTTAGGACTGCGTATGACCATTTTGGAAGGGTGTCAGAAACAGACCAGAGTGCCCAGGACTAGAAAGCCTTTTGTAGATTGGCTCCATGCTTGTTAATTTATCATCCCCGGCTGCATCCCCAGAGGGACTTACATGCAGCGCCAAAACTATAAAGTACTGTGTATGTGCTAGTTAGTTGTGGGGAACATGGGGAAGGGCTTTTAGGCTAGAGTGAGTGGTGGCCCAA
>NW_011889006.1:771462-775046 GCF_000151845.1 Pteropus vampyrus
GGATGACACCTGAACATGCTCCTTTTCTGTGGCTGGCCTGTCTCAGCTCAGTGGCACCAGGCAGAAATCTAGACCTCTTTAGTGGAAATAAAACTACAATTTCAGAAGAACCACAAAGTTCGAGGGCATTTTGAGAATTTAATTTCCTCAACACCTGAGAACCCATTTGCTCCCCTGTACCCCCCCAGTCCCTGCCTTGTTCTGTCCCTCCTAACTTTTCCCGCCCTGGTTTCAGCATCTCCCTAAACGCTTAGATTTCGGTTTTGGAACATTCACCCTGGCTGCAGAACAGAAGGTGGAGGGGCCGGGGCTAGACACAGGCCAAGCCCTTTCGGCGCTCCCCATGCCTTTCAGGACAGCGTTCCAACTCCTTTCTTACAGTGGTAGAAGCCACAAGTCCTACCACTGCCCACCGCTTTTATTCCAGCCACAGGAGAATCTGCATTTGCAGAAAGGCCTCAGGCTGGGGGGGAGGGGGCGGTGCGCCCGGAGGCCCCGCCCACGTGCTCTCGCGGCGGCGGCGACGGCCATCTTGGACTCGGTAGCCCGCCCGCCCTTAGCTGATCTGCAGAGGGTTCGCGCCGCGGTGCGGCGAGGATACCAGATAGCTCCTCCCCACCTAACGCCTTGGCGGTCCTGTGCTCCTGAGCCAACGGCCCCAGCGCCCACCCCTCCGATCTCCGTGTAAAACCTCGAGCCACCACTGCTGCAGTTCCTGGCTCCATGATTGTGTCTTTCTGTGGACTCTGAAGGCCAAGTTGGAGGAGCAAGGGGATTGGCAAGACTCCCTCAGGGGAGTTAAAGCCCCTGAGTCCTTTAGGACTGCGTGTGACCATTTTGGAAGGGTGTCAGAAACAGACCAGAGTGCCCAGGACTAGAAAGCCTTTGTAGATTGGCTCCATGCTTGTTAATTTATCATCCCCGGCTGCGTCCCCAGAGGGACTTCCATGCAGCGCCAAAACTATAAAGTACTGTGTATGTGCTAGTTAGTTGTGGGGAACATGGGGAAGGGCTTTTAGGCTAGAGTGAGTGGTGGCCCAAGGAAGGGAGAATTCAGACCAGGCTTGAGGTAGCCTGTGGGGGTCCCCAGACATTTATAGCTGCTCCACCAGCTCTGTAGCCAGAATCCAAGACTTCCTAAGGGGGTGGAAAACTCGCCTGGTACTCAGACGATGGAAGTGCCTAGAAAAAGGGCTAGAGAGGTGGGGAGGAGCCAAGGCATTCTAGGGGGCTGTAGAACCACACCTAGCCCTTTACAGGATTCTGGAAACCCAAGAGACCTTATTCAGTAGCAAACCAGGTGAATGAATGCCAGGCATGCCCAGGTTCCCTGAATCCATCCTGATGGAAAGAGGGGTAGCAGAAGATATAAAAATTACTAGTGGGAATGAGGGGATGGCAGTTTATTTTCAGACACACTTAAAGGGTAGACGTGGCTACTGGGCTCCATCTGCATCCCCTCCCTGCATTTGGCTTAACTTCTCTACCCAAATTCCTAGGCTGGGCAAGATAGACAAGGCTCTCCCACCCCCACCCACAGGAGGAGTTTAGGCAGATGAGTGTAGAGGATGGGGGTCGGGTGGGGGGCGGGGTAGAGTTCAAGTATTCAGTTCTCCCATCCATACCCCCAGATTACACTGTGCCCAGGCCATGAGGGAGGATCCCGACCCTGGGGTTCCTAGTGGTGGTAATTAGCCCTTCTCTCACTCAGAAACCTCAAGACAAACCCCCTACCCTCTTTCCCTGACAATAACAAACCACAGTCCTAAACCCTATAGTGTGTGCAAGGAGGGGGCCTCAGCACTCCACTCGCCCAAGGCTTCTTTCCTTATGTGGAGTGATGGGGTCAGGCAGGCTTCACTAGAAAGGAATGGGTTGGGAGAAAGTGGTAACAGGTGAGGGGAAGGGAGAGAATCAAGGACCTCAGGAGGTGGGTTTGGAAAACCTGATGGATAAATTCATACAGCTCTGGTCTGTACCCTCACCCCACACTCCAGACCCAGAATCCCTGAGAATCTAACTGCCAAGGCAATATGGGGTGGGGGAATGGGAGCAGGGGGTGCTGAGCAAGTCTTTGTCCCCCACCGCCAGTCAGTCCTGTTCCTGGGATATGGTGCTTAGAGAGGGCCAGGACTGGGCTCCAGGCCCAGCTCTCAAGTTCTGACCTTCTAGAACAACTGAATCCTGGGGAATGCAGGGTAGGCCTACTAACCCCCACATCCCAGATGTCCTGGCTTTGGGCATAGTGGTGGGAATGGCGGGGTCCTCTCAAGGGTATTATAAAAAGCTAAAACCATTAAAAAAAAAGTAATGGAGAGAAGATGCTCCCAGCCCCTTGCTCCCAAGTTTATCGACCTCCCCAACACCCAGCAGACAGCTGAGCCCAGAGATGGGCCCATTAGCACCATGCAATGTTGGGGCACCTCTGCAACCTGACTGACCCTTGGGTAAGGGTCCTTCAAAGCTGGAGTGCCCACTTGCTAAAGCTTCTGTATTCTTGCGGGGAGGGGATCCCAGCACGGAAGGGGGCAAGGGGAGAAGGCTTGGCTACAGTCCAGGCAGGGGTCTCAGCTGGGACCCCAAAGGGCTCCTCCAGGGGTCATGACTTGAAGAATCTTCGTACCACAAACTGGCCCAACAGAACCACAGCCAGAACTGTCAGCACATTAAGGATGGGGCCGTTGCCCAAGTTCAGGGCTGCCACCTGCCAGGAGAAAGACAGTGGTCATAGAGGGACTGGCAGCATATATAGGCATCATGGGACTGAGGTGGGGCTGGGAAGGGGGCAGCCCCAGCAGCATGGAGGAAGCTGCTAGTGCTGGGCACTCACCCAGCCGCCCCTCTGCGCAATCCACCGGGCAATGCAGTGATGCAGCATGAAGTCGGCCACAAAGCGGGTCACTTGGCCCAGGAAGCCAGTCAGGCCGCGCTGGTAAACATGTAGGGCCAGGCGGTAGCCGAAGCCCAGGAGAGCCACCACTCGACCCCAGTTGATGCCACTCTCAAATAGGCTGAGGGCAGAGCATAGATGCTGTCAGTGGAAGCCCCCCAGGAGGCCCTTCAGCCTTCTTTCCTTCTCCCACCCCATATTCCCTCCAATCCTCTCCCAGATGGAAAGCAAAATGGCTTAGCTCTGAATCAAGGTGGCAGAGGCTATCCCAGCCTCGCCTGGACTTGGGAAGAGCCTGTGTCTCTGTGAAAGGACAAAGCTCAGAGGGCACAGAAGCAGGCTGCTGCTGCTGTGTGGCCCTAGTGCTGCAAGCGCAAAAGGCACAGAGAAGGCGCGGGGCAGAGAGAGCGGATGGAGGCAGCGGGGAGATTACCTGTGGGCATTGCTGCTGGCCTGGCAGCCCGAGGGACAGCAGAGAGAAAAGGACAGAAGAAGTTAGGACAAGTCCTGGAACCACAGCAGGATAGAGGGTGGCCTCTAAGCTCTAAGGACATGGGCAAGACATTTCAGCTCTGATTACTGATTCTAAATCTATTGCCTACTCCAGCCTTCACCCCTGGCTTCAAATCTGCCCTGGGACTGACCTCCCTGCCCCAGGTGGTAACAATGGCTAACATCTGTAAGTGCGGACTCC
>NW_011889006.1:775246-783696 GCF_000151845.1 Pteropus vampyrus
AGATATAAAAATTACTAGTGGGAATGGGGGGATGGCAGTTTATTTTCAGACACACTTAAAGGGTAGACGTGGCTACTGGGCTCCATCTGCATCCCCTCCCTGCATTTGGCTTAACTTCTCTACCCAAATTCCTAGGCTGGGCAAGATAGACAAGGCTCTCCCACCCCCACCCACAGGAGGAGCTTAGGCAGATGAGTGTAGAGGATGGGGGTCGGGTGGGGGGCGGGGTAGAGTTCAAGTATTCACAGTTCTCTCATCCATACCCCCAGATTACACTGTGCCCAGGCCATGAGGGAGGATCCCAACCCTGGGGTTCCTAGTGGTGGTAATTAGCCCTTCTCTCACTCAGAAACCTCAAGACAAACCCCCTACCCTCTTTCCCTGACAATAACAAACCACAGTCCTAAACCCTATAGTGTGTGCAAGGAGGGGGCCTCAGCACTCCACTCGCCCAAGGCTTCTTTCCTTATGTGGAGTGATGGGGTCAGGCAGGCTTCACTAGAAAGGAATGGGTTGGGAGAAAGTGGTAACAGGTGAGGGGAAGGGAGAGAATCAAGGACCTCAGGAGGTGGGTTTGGAAAACCTGATGGATAAATTCATACAGCTCTGGTCTGTACCCTCACCCCACACTCCAGACCCAGAATCCCTGAGAATCTAACTGCCAAGGCAATATGGGGTGGGGGAATGGGAGCAGGGGGTGCTGAGCAAGTCTTTGTCCCCCACCGCCAGTCAGTCCTGTTCCTGGGATATGGTGCTTAGAGAGGGCCAGGACTGGGCTCCAGGCCCAGCTCTCAAGTTCTGACCTTCTAGAACAACTGAATCCTGGGGAATGCAGGGTAGGCCTACTAACCCCCACATCCCAGATGTCCTGGCTTTGGGCATAGTGGTGGGAATGGCGGGGTCCTCTCAAGGGTATTATAAAAAGCTAAAACCATTAAAAAAAAAGTAATGGAGAGAAGATGCTCCCAGCCCCTTGCTCCCAAGTTTATCGACCTCCCCAACACCCAGCAGACAGCTGAGCCCAGAGATGGGCCCATTAGCACCATGCAATGTTGGGGCACCTCTGCAACCTGACTGACCCTTGGGTAAGGGTCCTTCAAAGCTGGAGTGCCCACTTGCTAAAGCTTCTGTATTCTTGCGGGGAGGGGATCCCAGCACGGAAGGGGGCAAGGGGAGAAGGCTTGGCTACAGTCCAGGCAGGGGTCTCAGCTGGGACCCCAAAGGGCTCCTCCAGGGGTCATGACTTGAAGAATCTTCGTACCACAAACTGGCCCAACAGAACCACAGCCAGAACTGTCAGCACATTAAGGATGGGGCCGTTGCCCAAGTTCAGGGCTGCCACCTGCCAGGAGAAAGACAGTGGTCATAGAGGGACTGGCAGCATATATAGGCATCATGGGACTGAGGTGGGGCTGGGAAGGGGGCAGCCCCAGCAGCATGGAGGAAGCTGCTAGTGCTGGGCACTCACCCAGCCGCCCCTCTGCGCAATCCACCGGGCAATGCAGTGATGCAGCATGAAGTCGGCCACAAAGCGGGTCACTTGGCCCAGGAAGCCAGTCAGGCCGCGCTGGTAAACATGTAGGGCCAGGCGGTAGCCGAAGCCCAGGAGAGCCACCACTCGACCCCAGTTGATGCCACTCTCAAATAGGCTGAGGGCAGAGCATAGATGCTGTCAGTGGAAGCCCCCCAGGAGGCCCTTCAGCCTTCTTTCCTTCTCCCACCCCATATTCCCTCCAATCCTCTCCCAGATGGAAAGCAAAATGGCTTAGCTCTGAATCAAGGTGGCAGAGGCTATCCCAGCCTCGCCTGGACTTGGGAAGAGCCTGTGTCTCTGTGAAAGGACAAAGCTCAGAGGGCACAGAAGCAGGCTGCTGCTGCTGTGTGGCCCTAGTGCTGCAAGCGCAAAAGGCACAGAGAAGGTGCGGGGCAGAGAGAGCGGATGGAGGCAGCGGGGAGATTACCTGTGGGCATTGCTGCTGGCCTGGCAGCCCGAGGGACAGCAGAGAGAAAAGGACAGAAGAAGTTAGGACAAGTCCTGGAACCACAGCAGGATAGAGGGTGGCCTCTAAGCTCTAAGGACATGGGCAAGACATTTCAGCTCTGATTACTGATTCTAAATCTATTGCCTACTCCAGCCTTCACCCCTGGCTTCAAATCTGCCCTGGGACTGACCTCCCTGCCCCAGGTGGTAACAATGGCTAACATCTGTAAGTGCGGACTCCATTCTAAGCATATTTCCCTATTTTATGGACAAGGAGACAGATGGCTAGAAAATGTCACAAAGTAAGTAAGTGGCAAAGCTGAGATTTGACCCAGGCATTTGGTCTCTTTAACCACTACACTGCATTGCCCCTCTTGATGTGATCACAGCATCTGGAAGCCATCTCCAGGACCTGGTAGAGGGTAGCAACCTTACCATCTTTGGCATGAAATGTGGTTCCAAATTGAAAGGACAGCTGTGTCCTAGCTGGGCTGGGGGATTTTGGGGACACCCCCACCCCGGGCCCCTCTGCAGTCCTGATCTAAACGGTCAAGTCCCCAGGGCCAGAACTCACAAGAGCTATGAGCTTTGTACCAGAGATGAGGAGTCTGGGACCCTTTGTATCAGAGATGAGGAGTCTGAGGGAGAGAAAGACAGGGCCCTAAGGCCACATGTGAATTTATAGCAGACACAGGTACAGCAAACATATTTCTGGACACTGACAGAGAAGCATGTTTCCCATCCCATGGGCAGGGCGCAGTGTGGTGGTGACAGCACAGCAGAGAAGCAGTGGCCTGGGCTACCTGGAGGCGATCTTGGTGAAATACTCATAGGCGTTCTCTGCCGTTGGCTGCAGGCGCTGCAACATGGTCTGGAACTCTTCGTCGTAGCGCTGGTTAATAGCATCCCCGATGATGGCGAGCCGCCGTCCCACCTGCCCCATGGTGCTGGAGGAACAGGACACAGCAGGTGAGAAACAGACAGCAGTCAGGGCTGAGGCCCAGGCTCACATCGAAGGGGTTCTGTCTGAGATGCCCCCAGCCTGGTGCACCCCTCTTCGGAGGTTGACAGTGTTCTCAGACGCGAGGGCCGGGCCCAGGGATAAGGTCTCCCATTGGGGCGGGTGACCAGGATGAAAGAGGAGCAACAACGAGAGAAGGACAAGACCCACCCCCACCCCACCTAACTCCCAAGATCTGCATGGTGACCCTGTGTGAGCCTCCGCTGCCCTGAAGAAATCCCTGTGGGCCTAGGGGGTTGTCGCTGCTCACCTGGCAGGTTCTAGGGACAAGGTGACCATCTCTGGGTCAGCAGGCGCAGCCGCCCCATCAGCCTCCTGCTCCTGCTGATGGCGGTAAAAAACGTAGCTGCGGAAAACCTCTTCTGTGTCTCGGGCTACCTGCTCCTCTGGGGATCAAAGCCAGGAATCAGGGAGGAAGGAACAGCTGGACCTGGTAGCCCTGAGCTTCAGGGATGGTTACTCTTCCTCAAGGCCACAGCCTTCCTCGCCCCTGTACAGAAGGGCCCTACTCCAGTCCGTATGTAACACCCACATGCTTACTCTGTGTGGGGTGGTCTTCTGGCACTTTTCGTTTAATCCCCACAACAGCCTTGTGAAGTGATCCCCACTTTACAGATGGGGAAACTAAGGCACAGGGGAGTTACATGATTTGCACAAGGCCATACAGCTAGACTGAGCAGTGGAGCCAGGGTACAATCCCAGGCATTTGGGCCTCCGAGTTTGTTTTATCATGTGCAAAGGACCCAGCCCTTATGGCTTAGGGAGTGTGGGGCCATAAAAGTCACGTAAGGGAATAGCGACAGACCTAGGATTGAACACAAAGTCCAGGGAACAGCCCGTAATGGTCTGTGAGCTGCAGGCTTCCCTGATGGTATCCTTGGAAGAGGAAAAAGGGCAGCCATCTTACTTCTTCCTCAAAGTCATAAAGTTTTCCCTGTTGAGCAGACCTGACTGGGTGAGGAGCCAACTTCCTTATTTCTCCTACTCCAGGGATAGGCCAGTTACATCCCAGTGTCCTTTCCTTCTCCTGACCTCATCTCGCTCCTCTGCCCTGGGATGGCGCTGTGCCCACCTCACGCTCACTCCCTAGCATCTTCTGGCCTCTGGACCCTCCCAGGCCCAGACCCATCCCCACTCCCAGGGCTTAACTTTGACTTCACTCTGGCTTCGAGCTCAATGGGCCACCTGAATTGGGTGAGGAGATATTTTTTTCTTTATCCAAGGTGAGTAAACTAGGACAGGAGAGCCTGCCTGTAAGTCCTGCCTAGCCCTCTCTACTTCTGTCCTCTCCATCCTCACAGACAGCCCTGGAGTGTATGGGATGGGTGAGGGGGTAGAAAGACCCTTACCCGAAGTGGAGGATGGGGCAGGCTCTTCACACTCCTGCCTGGGAGGGCCTGGGCATTGCCCAGACGCCATTTTTCAGGTCCCAATGGAGGGCAGTGTTAGCCTGTGGGGACGGGTGAGAAAAAGCAGAGATGAGGGCAAGCAGGGGCCACTGATGAGTGGTTCCCACAACCACACAGGAGTGACAGGGCCTCCAGTCCCCAAAGGACGCCACAGTCCTAGCTCTAGTCACTCTTATTTCACCAGCTTGGGTCCCTATGGAGTCTGCTAGTGGAATCAGAACTTATTGAGCATTTTACTGGCAACTCTTCAGGGGAGCCTGGGGGTGAGAATAGCCAGGCGGCCAAGATTCACACCTAGGACTGCACCCCGGCATCCAGGGCCCTAGGAGGGGTGGCCACAGCATTGCCCTAGTGGGTCTTAAGTCGTGTTTCGCCTCACTCCTGAGTAGTTTCAGAGGCTGGGGTTTCCGAACCCTCTGCTGCTCTGAGCCCCCTCCTGCACCCTACCCAGCACACGCTCGACACGAGCTTGCACCGTCAAGCCAATGACTCATGAAGGCTGTCCTCAAAGGTCTCACTTCCCTTTGGCTGGTCACAGCACACCTGTTTTCCAACTAAGGCCTGTTAGCCACAAATATTTCCTGAGTACCTGTGGTATACTTCTACCATGTACGAGCACCCTCCAGGGCGTGTGGGACAGCGAAAGTGCACATTAACCCAGTAAGCATTATCATACCCATTTTACAGGTGGGAAAAGTGAGGCACACAGAGGTTAGTGCCGGAGGCCACATAGCTAGTCAGGGAGTCAGGATGGTTATCTGAATTTCCATGAGTCCATATACTCAACACTGATTTAAGATTTACTTTCCAGTTTGTGGATCTCAGAGGATACCTTTCCAGGGCAACTTTCCCTGGATACCTATGGCCTGTGCCTTCCCATTCCTGCTTCGCAGTGAGCTGAGGAAGTCTCCAGAAGTGGGAACTTCTTCACAGCCCCAACCTGCCTCACACAGCTACCCCTCGATGAGGAGTCTGGGACCCAGGGAGAGAAAGACAGGGCCCTAAGGCCACATGTGAATTTATAGCAGACACAGGTACAGCAAACATATTTCTGGACACTGACAGAGAAGCATGTTTCCCATCCCATGGGCAGGGCGCAGTGTGGTGGTGACAGCACAGCAGAGAAGCAGTGGCCTGGGCTACCTGGAGGCGATCTTGGTGAAATACTCATAGGCGTTCTCTGCCGTTGGCTGTAGGCGCTGCAACATGGTCTGGAACTCTTCGTCGTAGCGCTGGTTAATAGCATCCCCGATGATGGCGAGCCGCCGTCCCACCTGCCCCATGGTGCTGGAGGAACAGGACACAGCAGGTGAGAAACAGACAGCAGTCAGTGCTGAGGCCCAGGCTCACATCGAAGGGGTTCTGTCTGAGATGCCCCCAGCCTGGTGCACCCCTCTTCGGAGGTTGACAGTGTTCTCAGACGCGAGGGCCGGGCCCAGGGATAAGGTCTCCCATTGGGGCGGGTGACCAGGATGAAAGAGGAGCAACAACGAGAGAAGGACAAGACCCACCCCCACCCCACCTAACTCCCAAGATCTGCATGGTGACCCTGTGTGAGCCTCCGCTGCCCTGAAGAAATCCCTGTGGGCCTAGGGGGTTGTCGCTGCTCACCTGGCAGGTTCTAGGGACAAGGTGACCATCTCTGGGTCAGCAGGCGCAGCCGCCCCATCAGCCTCCTGCTCCTGCTGATGGCGGTAAAAAACGTAGCTGCGGAAAACCTCTTCTGTGTCTCGGGCTACCTGCTCCTCTGGGGATCAAAGCCAGGAATCAGGGAGGAAGGAACAGCTGGACCTGGTAGCCCTGAGCTTCAGGGATGGTTACTCTTCCTCAAGGCCACAGCCTTCCTCGCCCCTGTACAGAAGGGCCCTACTCCAGTCCGTATGTAACACCCACATGCTTACTCTGTGTGGGGTGGTCTTCTGGCACTTTTCGTTTAATCCCCACAACAGCCTTGTGAAGTGATCCCCACTTTACAGATGGGGAAACTAAGGCACAGGGGAGTTACATGATTTGCACAAGGCCATACAGCTAGACTGAGCAGTGGAGCCAGGGTACAATCCCAGGCATTTGGGCCTCCGAGTTTGTTTTATCATGTGCAAAGGACCCAGCCCTTATGGCTTAGGGAGTGTGGGGCCATAAAAGTCACGTAAGGGAATAGCGACAGACCTAGGATTGAACACAAAGTCCAGGGAACAGCCCGTAATGGTCTGTGAGCTGCAGGCTTCCCTGATGGTATCCTTGGAAGAGGAAAAAGGGCAGCCATCTTACTTCTTCCTCAAAGTCATAAAGTTTTCCCTGTTGAGCAGACCTGACTAGGTGAGGAGCCAACTTCCTTATTTCTCCTACTCCAGGGATAGGCCAGTTACATCCCAGTGTCCTTTCCTTCTCCTGACCTCATCCCGCTCCTCTGCCCTGGGATGGCGCTGTGCCCACGTCACGCTCACTCCCTAGCATCTTCTGGCTTCTGGACCCTCCCAGGCCCAGACCCATCCCCACTCCCAGGGCTTAACTTTGACTTCACTCTGGCTTCGAGCTCAATGGGCCACCTGAATTGGGTGAGGAGATATTTTTTTCTTTATCCAAGGTGAGTAAACTAGGACAGGAGAGCCTGCCTGTAAGTCCTGCCTAGCCCTCTCTACTTCTGTCCTCTCCATCCTCACAGACAGCCCTGGAGTGTATGGGATGGGTGAGGGGGTAGAAAGACCCTTACCCGAAGTGGAGGATGGGGCAGGCTCTTCACACTCCTGCCTGGGAGGGCCTGGGCATTGCCCAGACGCCATTTTTCAGGTCCCAATGGAGGGCAGTGTTAGCCTGTGGGGACGGGTGAGAAAAAGCAGAGATGAGGGCAAGCAGGGGCCACTGATGAGTGGTTCCCACAACCACACAGGAGTGACAGGGCCTCCACTCCCCAAAGGATGCCACAGTCCTAGCTCTAGTCACTCTTATTTCACCAGCTTGGGTCCCTATGGAGTCTGCTAGTGGAATCAGAACTTATTGAGCATTTTATTGGCAACTCTTCAGGGGAGCCTGGGGGTGAGAATAGCCAGGAGGCCAAGATTCACACCTAGGACTGCACCCCGGCATCCAGGGCCCTAGGAGGCGTGGCCACAGCATTGCCCTATTGGGTCTTAAGTCGTGTTTCGCCTCACTCCTGAGTAGTTTCAGAGGCTGGGGTTTCCGAACCCTCTGCTGCTCTGAGCCCCCTCCTGCACCCTACCCGGCACACGCTTGACACGAGCTTGCCACCGTCAAGCCAATGACTCATGAAGGCTGTCCTCAAAGGTCTCACTTCCCTTTGGCTGGTCAGAGCACACCTGTTTTCCAACTAAGGCCTGTTAGCCACAAATATTTCCTGAGTACCTGTGGTATACTTCTACCATGTACGAGCACCCTCCAGGGCGTGTGGGACAGCGAAAGTGCACATTAACCCAGTAAGCATTATCATACCCATTTTACAGGTGGGAAAAGTGAGGCACACAGAGGTTAGTGCCGGAGGCCACATAGCTAGTCAGGGAGTCAGGATGGTTATCTGAATTTCCATGAGTCCATATACTCAACACTGATTTAAGATTTACTTTCCAGTTTGTGGATCTCAGAGGATACCTTTCCAGGGCAACTTTCCCTGGATACCTATGGCCTGTGCCTTCCCATTCCTGCTTCGCAGTGAGCTGAGGAAGTCTCCAGAAGTGGGAACTTCTTCACAGCCCCAACCTGCCTCACACAGCTACCCCTCCACCACCACACACTTGCTCTCGTTTCCAGCCCCAATTTTCCTCTTTGCCCGGTCCTGGCCGCAGCCCTGATCTGCTCTGTGAACCCTTGACAGAGGGAGTATTTCCTGAACATGAGCTGTTTCACTTTCAGTTTGCACCCCCTTCATTTCCCTCCCACCTCCAAGCTGCCTCCATCACCTTGGAAGGGAGTGCCCCTCCTCCCATCCCTAGGGAGGGTACAGCCCACCCTGGGCCAGGCAGAGTGGCTCCTCCTCCCTGGGAAGGCCCTCATCCCCTCCCTCTCAGGCCTGGGGCCATTTTCAAAA
>NW_011889006.1:784851-790470 GCF_000151845.1 Pteropus vampyrus
TTCACTTTCAGTTTGCACCCCCTTCATTTCCCTCCCACCTCCAAGCTGCCTCCATCACCTTGGAAGGGAGTGCCCCTCCTCCCATCCCTAGGGAGAGTACAGCCCACCCTGGGCCAGGCAGAGTGGCTCCTCCTCCCTGGGAAGGCCTGGGTAGCCTCCCTCATCCCCTCCCTCTCAGGCCTGGGGCCATTTTCAAAAGTGTCCCAAGGGCTCTCCGGAGAAGGGGAAGGCTGGACCAACAGTGCACTCAGCTCTCCACCCCTGCGCTCTCCAGGCAGGGCCAGGGACAAGACAGACCCTCCCTCCTCCACCTCTGGGAGCTCTTCAAAACAGACCTTTGCCTGGCACACCCCCCATCCCGGTATCTTCTTCCGGAGCAAGAGGCCCTTGCTTCTTCTTTTGTCCCCAAAAGAAGGCCAAGATTCACACCCAGGGACTGCACCCCGGCATCCAGGGCCCTAGGAGGGGTGGCCACAGCATTGCCCTCAGCACCCCAGGAAACGGGCCGGAGGATGACGACTGCATCTGCACCTCCCTTTCTCACCACTCCAGGGCTCACTGCCAGGGACCTGATGAAGCCTCAGAACCGCCCCAGGACCAGAAGCCTATGCTGACCTGGGCCTACCCCCGCCCCCATCTAAGTGGCCTGCCGTCTGGTAAGGGGAATCTCCCGCACCCAAGCAACTGGGCTTGCTAGGCCCTGGATGTTCCCCAGCGGAAATGCCTTGTTGAGCTGAAAACTAAGTCTAGGGTTCCTGGGGCAGCAGGAAGCACCGTGAGTTCTCCCCCTGCCCTTGACCTTGGCTCTGACCTCCACTCCCATCCCCCAGACTGATAGAGGCCCTGATTCTTTGGCACCCAATTCTCAGGCACCCAGGGCTAGAGCGTGAAGGGAAGCTGTCTGAGGGGCAGCCAAGAGGCAGCCTGGCTGGATTAGGCTCCTAGCAGAGGTTGGTAAGTCTTCCCCTCCCCACCCAGCCCCCAGTGGGCTCCCTGCCCCACCCTAGGCCTTGTGTTGCCCAGAGCGGGGAGAATAGGCTGGACCCTCCCTGCTTACCTGCTTGGACCCTGGCCCAGGCCCGGGATGACTCAGTGGGGCAGAGGCTGGAAATGCCGAGGGACCAGCGTCTGCTACCAGGAGTAGGTGTCCAGGCCTGGCTACCAGGAACGGGAGTCAGTGAATTCCTGGAGTCTGGATGCAGCCTCTGCTCGTCCCAGCGTGGCCCTAAGGAACCGAGAGGATTCGGCGATCATAGAAGTGCCGGCTGTTACTGGCTCCAATCAGCTCCCTCTAGAGGAAGTTACTCTGTGGCCGCCGGATGCGGATGTACCATCTCACAGTCTGGGCTGGAGCCCCCACCCACATCCCCAGCCTGACGGAGAGGCTCCTCCCCCACTGCTTTTCCCACTCCTGATCCTTGATCTCTTCCCCCTCCCATCAATTAGTACCAATAAAAAGACCAGGGTGGTGATGTTTCTTAAGCACCACTGTGTGCCATGTACTTTAGCAACCATTGTCTCATAGAATCTTCTCATCAACCCTTGGAAGTAGGTGCCATCAACTACACCCATTTTACAGATGAACAGAGGTTTGGCTTATTTAAGGAACTCTCTCAAGGTCACTGAGCTGGGTTTATAACTAAGTCTATAGGTATAGTGAGGAATAACAATACTAAATTAAGATTCATCGTACAAATAAGACATGTGTATCAGGCACCTCGGTAGTCTCTGGAGATAGAAATTCTGAAGGCGTTAGGCAGGTAAACAGATGAAAACAGTCGGTCTGCACCCCCATCTGGGCACATGCAAGCTGAATGGCAAGGGGGGAGAGAAAAGGAAGGACAGATACTATCTGACCATCGTCAATGGTCCTCAAAGACAGAAACAGCCACAGCCAGGCAAGGACAAGCCCTGTGAAGAGAGGGTGTGCTGAGTCCTCAGGGTCTGGGTGTTCCCAGCCTCCTCTGCCCGCCCCCTAACCTCATGCTTCCTGGAGCCTCACTAACCATCCCCTAAACTGGCTCCCCCTCCCTCCTTCCCCTGCCTCATCAATCCCCTGCCCTCTCTGTCTCCAAGTAAACCCCCCACCATGTCTTTCCCCCATCCCCACTTCACCTGCTTGATCTTTACTTTCTAGAACTCCTAGAAGTTTCCAATTGGAGATTTTAATTTGAAAACTACTCCTGTTCTTAAGCAGTTAGCTCTGGGGTGGCCGCTACGGCCCCTCCCTCTGAATGAGGGTCCCTCACAGTATGGAGAGCCCAGCTCCAACCCCTTGATCCTAAATTTTGGGCTGCTCCTCCATGTTCTACTTTTTTCGTAGCCTTGCGGGGAGCAAGAGCAGCTCAAAGAGCTCTGACAAGGCCCTGTTGAGAGAGGGAGCATGCCTCTTGCAAGAGCAGGATACCATCCCCTTGATGATGGACCGCCAGGAGGGAGTGGGGAGGAAGGAGCCCAGGCCGCCCACCATAGCACCCTACACCCTCTCTGTGGCCCCGCCACAGCACGATTCCTCAGGGTTGGGAATGGGGAACACGGGGCCAGACCCCCAACCCCAAAGAAGTCCTGAGGGTCGTGGCCCAGGGTGTAAAGGTGAAGTCAGTCCTGCCCGGGAGAATAGGCTGGACCCTCCCGGCTTACCTGCTTGGACCCTGGCCCAGGCCCGGGATGACTCAGTGGGGCAGAGGCTGGAAATGCCGAGGGACCAGCGTCTGCTACCAGGAGTAGGTGTCCAGGCCTGGCTACCAGGAACGGGAGTCAGTGAATTCCTGGAGTCTGGATGCAGCCTCTGCTCGTCCCAGCGTGGCCCTAAGGAACCGAGAGGATTCGGCGATCATAGAAGTGCCGGCTGTTACTGGCTCCAATCAGCTCCCTCTAGAGGAAGTTACTCTGTGGCCGCCGGATGCGGATGTACCATCTCACAGTCTGGGCTGGAGCCCCCACCCACATCCCCAGCCTGACGGAGAGGCTCCTCCCCCACTGCTTTTCCCACTCCTGATCCTTGATCTCTTCCCCCTCCCATCAATTAGTACCAATAAAAAGACCAGGGTGGTGATGTTTCTTAAGCACCACTGTGTGCCATGTACTTTAGCAACCATTGTCTCATAGAATCTTCTCATCAACCCTTGGAAGTAGGTGCCATCGACTACACCCATTTTACAGATGAACAGAGGTTTGGCTTATTTAAGGAACTCTCTCAAGGTCACTGAGCTGGGTTTATAACTAAGTCTATAGGTATAGTGAGGAATAACAATACTAAATTAAGATTCAACGTACAAATAAGACGTGTATCAGGCACCTCGGTAGTCTCTGGAGATAGAAATTCTGAAGGCGTTAGGCAGGTAAACAGATGAAAACAGTCGGTCTGCACCCCCATCTGGGCACATGCAAGCTGAATGGCAAGGGGGGAGAGAAAAGGGAGGACAGATACTATCTGACCATCGTCAATGGTCCTCAAAGACAGAAACAGCCACAGCCAGGCAAGGACAAGCCCTGTGAAGAGAGGGTGTGCTGAGTCCTCAGGGTCTGGGTGCTCCCAGCCTCCTCTGCCCGCCCCCTAACCTCATGCTTCCTGGAGCCTCACTAACCATCCCCTAAACTGGCTCCCCATCCCTCCTTCCCCTGCCTCATCAATCCCCTGCCCTCTCTGTCTCCAAGTAAACCCCCCACCATGTCTTTCCCCCATCCCCACTTCACCTGCTTGATCTTTACTTTCTAGAACTCCTAGAAGTTTCCAATTGGAGGTTTTAATTTGAAAACTACTCCTGTTCTTAAGCAGTTAGCTCTGGGGTGGCCACTACGGCCCCTCCCTCTGAATGAGGGTCCCTCGCAGTATGGAGAGCCCAGCTCCAACCCCTTGATCCTAAATTTTGGGCTGCTCCTCCATGTTCCACATTTTTCGTAGCCTTGCGGGGAGCAAGAGCAGCTCAAAGAGCTCTGACAAGGCCCTGTTGAGAGAGGGAACATGCCTCTTGCAAGAGCAGGATACCATCCCCTTGATGATGGACCGCCAGGAGGGGGTGGGGAGGAAGGAGCCCAGGCCGCCCACCATAGCACCCTACACCCTCTCTGTGGCCCCGCCACAGCACGATTCCTCAGGGTTGGGAATGGGGAACACGGGGCCAGACCCCCAACCCCAAAGAAGTCCTGAGGGTCGTGGCCCAGGGCGTAAAGGTGAAGTCAGTCCTGCCCAGAGGAAGCCAGGAGGTGCTGGGCAACATGTCTGAGAAGGACAAAAAGGGAGAAGAGGAGGAGGCGGCAGCAGGGGAGCTCTCTGGGGACACAGGGACCTCAGACAAGTGAGAAACTATGGATGATGGGAAGGGGCCTGGGATGGAAGTATTGGGATGAAGCCTGGATGTCAGATGGGGGAAGGATATGGGCCTGAGATGGGAGGGCCCAAACTGGGGAAGTGCCAGGAATGTGGGCTCTTGGATGGGTAGAGGACTGGACCAGGGCACCTGGGTGGGGAAAGACTGACCCATCAAAGGTGAGGAGGAGCCTGGAGATGGGGCTGTGTGTTTGTCAGGGAAGGAGGCAGAGATGAGGGTCATTCCACAAGTGAGAGATTATGGATGGAGGCACCAAAAGGAAAGAGAGTTAGGCTCGCGACTGGGAAGGAAGTATGCCAGGCTGAGCTGGGCTCCCATTGTTTTCCAGCTCCTTTCTCGACCCTACTCCACCCTGCCTTCCCTCCCCACTCTCTCCCTCCTGTCTCGCTCCCATTTGGACTTGGCACCCACCCCTGGGGAGGAACGGGGCCCACTTCTCTGCTCCCCACACTCTATCTCTATGATGAAGCCCCCAGAGGGCCCAGAAGGTAGCTGTTGGGAGCAGGAGGATAGAGGGGCTGAGCAAGGCCTGTGGGAGAGCCTTAGGGGTTGGGTAGGGGGTGGAGGGTCTTTCTTACATCTCTGGGTCCCACCTGCCATCTCCATCTGACTGTGCTTTGGGATCAGGGGCCACTTTGCCGAAGCTCTGGAGGTGGAGCAAGGATGCCTGCAGAGGACCATGGGATCACTGGAGATCAGCTCTGAGGCCTTCACCAGGGAGAAGGAGCATCTGCTCAATGGTAGTGGCCACAGGTGTATGCGTGTGGGGCGGGGAGGGGCGGGCCAGAAACAGACCCTCTTCTTCTAGGACTCTGCAGGGGTGTAGGGCCTGGAAGAAACACAGTCTAAGGGCATGCTGGTGGCAAACTGCCCAGGTTCGAATCCCAGCTCCACTGTGCCAAGCTGTGTGATGGTAGCAAATTGCTCAACTTTTCTGTGTGTCAGTTTCTTCATCTATAAAATGAGAATGCAATAGTACTTATCTCAGAAGGTAGTTGTAAGGATTAAATGAGATGGCCTTTGTAAAGTGCCTAGAACTGTATGTGGCACATACTAGGTGTTTGCTAATGAACACCGGGAAACTTCACCCTCAGCTCAACTCTCCAGATGTCCCTGCCCTGCTGGGCCTGGGCCTCAGCCACCCCCTATTGCTCATACCGTCAGTGACACTGCCCCTTCACAGGTGACCTCAGGCTGGCCTCTTCAAAAGTGGAGACAACTCTCTGGAACCACCTCTTCACCTTGTACAAGCAGCTTCAGAAATCTGCCATGGCCAAGGTCTGTGGAG
>NW_011889006.1:791165-797010 GCF_000151845.1 Pteropus vampyrus
GCTGTGTGATGGTAGCAAATTGCTCAACTTTTCTGTGTGTCAGTTTCTTCATCTATAAAATGAGAATGCAATAGTACTTATCTCAGAAGGTAGTTATAAGGATTAAATGAGATGGCCTTTGTAAAGTGCCTAGAACTGTATGTGGCACATACTAGGTGTTTGCTAATGAACACCAGGAAACTTCACCCTCAGCTCAACTCTCCAGATGTCCCTGCCCTGCTGGGCCCGGGCCTCAGCCACCCCCTATTGCTCATACTGTCAGTGACACTGCCCCTTCACAGGTGACCTCAGGCTGGCCTCTTCAAAAGTGGAGACAACTCTCTGGAACCACCTCCTCACCTTGTACAAGCAGCTTCAGAAATCTGCCATGGCCAAGGTCTGTGGAGCCAAGCTGGGGTAGTGTGGGGGAGGCCCGTGTGGGCTCCCTCCCCATATCTGGTTGGGCCCCAAGATATATGGCTTGGGCCAAGGGGTAGCAGCACCCTTTCTTAACCTCTTGGTTGCTGTTCCCTCCTGTTTTCTGTTTTATGTGGGGACAGGGCTGCAGGTTTGAGGCCTTCTTCACCTTCTCAGTGACCTGGCACATACTTAGTTTCTTCTCAAGGGTTTCCCCATGAGGTAAGGAAGAGGAAATGGAGGAAGAGGGCAACTCATTTAAGCTATGTGTCCCAGGCATCGTCACCCTCCAGTCACCGCTACGTAAGACTTTTAGGTCAACAGATACAGTGGGTAAGTGCAGTGCCTCCACCTCTCCTCCCAGCCTGCCCAGAGGTTCAAGGAGTCCCCCTTGTCTAGTGGCTCATGGGTGCGATACCACCTCTTACCACCAGGTGGTATCAGAAGACCTAAGATGACCACCTAAGATGGGGGCCAGCAGGTGGCTGGGCTGGAGGCCACGCTCACTCTAGCTAGGGTCCTCCACCCTCAGGGTTTGGGAGGCAGCAAGGTGGGGGCTGTGACAGGCTGTGGCTCCTCGAGCATCACCCTTTCTCACCCAGCATTCTCTTTCGGTGGTCACCTCCATCCCTGGTTTTGCCATCACGTGTGCACTGCTGTGACAGTGCCCCAGAGGGTGTTCCTGAGGGCAGATGAGGAAGGGGGCAGTGGTGATTATATAATAGAATCATCGTTGACAGTTACACAGTCATTTCTATGAGCCAGATCCTCTTCTAAGCACTTTTCGCAAAAATAATGCATTACAACTCTGAAGTAGGTCTTGTTATAGTCTCCAATTCACAGTAAGGAAACTAGGCACAGAGGGGTTAAGCAACTGTCCAAGGTCACACAACTAGTAAGTGGAAGAGCTCTGACTTGAACCCAGGCCCTTTGGATGGTTCCAGATCTATGCTCTTGAGTTGATGGCCAGAGTAGGGGAAACAGATATCTGCCCTTTGCATGCTCTCCCTAGGAGGTGATGAGACTCACACTCAGGCTTGCAGGAAGGAGCCTATATAGAAAGTGTTTCTTGGGGAAAGCAGGGTGGTGGGGAGGTGGTGTCTGGCTGGATCCAGGTAATGGGTGAAGAAAGCGCTATGGCTGGGGTGACCATACAGGACCTGGCCGAGGTTTGAAAAGCTGGGGTGGCCTCTTCTTCCTTTGACCTCCAGCAGGTTGCTCCACCCTACTCCTGCCTGCTTTTCGCCCATCTCTCTGGCTCTCAGGTTTTGTGGAAAGAAACTTCTGGTAGTACAGCGTGAGTCTTGCCTCTGGAAGATGGGCATCCATGAGCACCAAGAGCTACTGGCCTCGCCAGAGATCACCCTGGAGGAGGCAGGCTTTGTGAATGCCCAAGTATGTCATCATCCTGCCCGAAGACATTGGCAAAAGTGCAGATGGAGGCCTCTCATCTCTACAGTCCCTGGCCCTGGCTCCAGCCATGCCCCTCCACTGACTAGGTAGGGAACGTATAATACCTTCTTGGTGGCAGTATTTCTGAGAATAGGACCCTGACTCCCTGCATACATGCAATTCTCCATCAGTCTCACTTGACCCAGAGTCCAAATGTCCATTTTTAAGGCTTGACTTTGCCCATCCCTTGCTGTGTGGCATTGGGCAATTCCCTTCCCTCTCTGGGCCTTAGTTTCCTCATCTGTACAATAAGATTTGTCTGGGCGGCTTTAAGGCTTTCCAGGACACCTGTAACTCACATAATGTTGCTCTTTTTCTTTTTCCTCTTCCATTCACACCCATTCCTACTCCCACAAACACACATAGGTGTGGAGAGTCACCCTGCTAGGTTACACCGAGGACCACCACTGTCGACCCTCCTTGGCATCAGCCTTAAACATTAGGCCTGTCCCAACTTCTCTGAGTAAACGTTGATGGATCTGTTGTTGAAAAATGTATTGGTATCCTTTCTGAGTTAATCTTTATTCATTCATCAGCTCATGCTTTCATTCAGAGGACATGTGCCGCTGTTGATTTGTGTGGCTTACAATAAGAAAGAGCATAGTTCAGAGGCCAGAGTCTTTAGTCCAAGTCTCTGCTCTGGCATCAACTTGTTCTGTGACTTCGAATGTAGACCTTGGTCCCTTTGCTCGTGAGGGGGACTGTTGGAAGGATCAGACGAGATGAAGAGTGTATGACTGTCACCTGCACAGGGTACTCCAGTGTTAGGGCTATGACTCACCCCCTGAGGACAGTGAATACCAGGACTCCAGGTCTGCCAGGCACTGAGAGGTGGCCTTCTCATTGTCCTAAGCCCAAAGCCCACATCACAGGCTGCCCCTCTGTGCTCTGGAGAATAAGTCTGCACCACCTCATCCTAAACCACACAGATCGTCAGCTCCGGCAGGAACACTTGCTTTTGACTTTTCACCTTAAATAGATCTGTTATTCAACCTTCCCTCCTTCTATCTTCCCTCTACCCCTTCAGAACCAACCCCTGAGTGGCCCTGCCCCTGTCCCAGGGGTCACAGTCCTGGGGTAGCCTGAGCAGCACTGGAGAGGCCTTAGGGAGTCTCTGGGTGGTGGCAAGTGGGGGCCCAGCTCAGTCCTCACTCCGGGGACACAACTTCCTCAGGAATATCTTTCTCCTATGGGTGTTTCAGGGGTCCTGTCCTCATCACCACCCCTCACTCTCTCCTTATCTGCCCTTAGGACACCAAACTGAGGGGGAAGGGAGCCGCCCCCCAGTCTTTGGGGAATGCTGGGGACCTGGGGGAGGGGTGCTGAGGCAGCTGAAGCAGCATCCTAGGCTAGAAGGAAGGGTGCAGAGCCCCCTTGGTGTGGTGTCCAGGACAGAGGTGAGGAAAGGGAGGGGTTGGCTGGGGTGCTTGACTCCTGGGGCTCAAAGGAACCCTCCAGGTTGGAGAGAGAAAGTTCCCTCCATTTTATGAGGAGGAGGTGGCTCAGGGTTGGTGGACCTGGACTAGCTGTGGGGACATGGGGGAGGGTCTGGAAAAGGTGGCCTCAGGATGCCTGTCTCTGGGGAATAGTTGGGGAGGTTTTAGGGGTGCCGAGCCAGGAAGGGAGAGACCAAAGGTGCCAAGGCATCTTCTTTCACCCACTTCTTCCCCCCAGCACCTGCTCCTTGAGGAGATGGATGAGATGAGAAACCAGCCTTCAGAGTAAAGCTAGTGCTGGCCTGAGTCTTCCCTGCCCCTGCCTCGCCCCTTATCCCTGGAAGCTACACAGGGATGTGGCCCCTGTTAGGAAACATCCAAGGAGTGCCCGAGGCCAGGGGGCCTTGGGATAAATGGTGTCCTTGAGTCTGCAGGGTGGGCCTGCCCAGCAGACTGTCCCTGCCCAGCAGACTCAGGCCTGTAATGTATTAATAAAGCCTAGTTTGACTCTGGCCTCCTTGGCTGTCTGTGAGCTCCGTCCCTCACCCTCAACCCGGAACAAGCTCAGTTTCTCTGGGGTCCCAGACTAGTCCACAGTTTATGCCCGAGGGTCTGCAGAACCCAGGGATCCAGCAGAAGACAGGAGGTTTGGTGCCCCTGACCTGGGGGTGGGAAGGACCTGTGCCCTAGAGACTCAGGGAGCCTCTGCTGCCACAAGACGTCCCTCCCACCTAAGTTCCCAGGCCAGGCTCGCGGCCTCACAGGGAGGATCCGGGAATTCTCCGGCAGGAAGTTCCTGCCCAGCCAGCACAGGGACAAAGCCAGGAAAGCAGCCCTGAGCCTAGGGGGACCTGCCTCAGGAGCTGGGCTGGGAGCAGTTGAGGGGTCCCTGGAGTTGATGCAGGAGGGCCCCATCTTGCTGCCCCTGATAACAGCCCACTCTGCTATGCTCAGTGCTGGGCGCCTCTGGAGATCCTAGGCAGAGGGAGGTCCAGACATCTAGAAGGCCTGACTCCACCTAATCCTAGAGGCCAGGGTGGGCTTGAGTTGGGGGCTCATGATTCTGTGCTCTTACTGGCCATAGAAGGGCACACCTTCATATGGGGGATCTGATGGGAGGGAGGGCCAGGCCCCGTTTGGACACCAGGAGGTGCTGTTTGTCAGAAGGTCCTATTAGCTCCAGGTAGGACACAAGTTCTTTCCCTTTTGTGTGGGTCCAGGCTCTGATGTTCTAATATATGTGGGAGAGAGAGAGCTCACACTGCCCCCAGCTCTCCTCAATACAACTGCTGTTTATAGACACCTGTTTGGGCTTCTCCATGGGCCCCGCTGTGTCTAGCCCAAGGCCTATTGTAGAGCATACCTCAATATCAGGACACGGCAGCCACTCTTAGTAACCACTATGATTGATAACAACAGCTGTTTGTTGGATGGATGGCACGTGCTTAGGGTGGAGGTAGGGAAACTGCAGCAACTGGCCTCCTGCCCCAGCCCAGCCCAGCCCAGCCCAGCCCAGTGAAGCTGGGAAACCCGCCTCCCATTCCCCAGCCTGGGGTTGGGGAGAGCATGGTGAGGGCAGGTGGTTCACCAGTGGGCTGGGGGCTTTCTCCTGGACTTCCTGGCCAGGAACCCTGGAATCCCTGACTCAGCCTCTGAGCTGGAGGGTGGTGGAAGGGCCCGTCTGGACTGTCCCCCTGAGTCAGCCAGGAAACAGCCTTGTGACCATATGACTCACCTGTGCCCTAATTATTTCCTCCCAGAATGTTGGCTGTTGGGAAGGGTGAGGGCCTTGAGGGCAGCCTGTGGGCTCCGTGGTTGCGCTTGGACCTCTGGCTCTCCCCTGCATGGACACAGCTCTCCTCATGGACCCTATGAGGATACTTCTGCTCCTTCCCTTTGCTAATAGGCCCCAAAACCTGGTGCCAGCCATGCCCACTGGAGTGGGGAATCTCTGGGCCCAGGGCACTCTAGGACAAGCTTCTGCCCCTCCCCTGTTGCCCTGGGTGGGGCTAGCCAGTGGCTCCTGGGCCTGGGCAAGCACTATAATGGGTCCAGGGTAAGCCAGGCCCTGCTGGTGGCTCAGGTTCCTTGGCTGCCTGTGTGAATTGAGTGACCACTCATAGGCCACATCAGCTCCTGGGGACAAAAATATCTCATCCTCAGACCCCACCAGGTGGGGCTATGAGATGTGAGAGGGTAGAGTCCTTGGTTCAGTAGCGGGTACTCTGAGCTGATCACTCGCCTCTGCTCCTTTCTCTCCCTTTTTGTCAAGTGAGAGCCATGGTACCTCTGCATCCACCCCCTGCCCAGGCTTCCTATGACCTACGGAGGGGAAGGCTCTGTGAATGGGCCTGGCTTGACACACATGAGGGTAAAGGTAGGGGTGACATGTCCCAAGGACTTGCTGTGGGGGAAGGCCTGGTAGGCAAGTGCAGAGGGCTGGGCTCAGGCTTACCACCACACAGAAAGAGCCCAGACATTCCTGAAAGGCTTTGAGGGAACACTGCAGATACCATCTGTGGGTCAGACCTGAGGACTGGGTGGCGTTTAAAGTTGCCTTC
>NW_011889006.1:797970-829338 GCF_000151845.1 Pteropus vampyrus
CTGTGGGCTCTTGGGCAGAACCTTTGAGGAAGGGGCTACGTCTTGCCCTGTTTATAGTCACTGGTTGTCAGTCTTGCCTATCCTGGGGCAAGGGAAGTGCAAACCACCTGTATTATTTTTTAGGCAGGAAGTGAGAAAGAGAGCAGAGAGGCAGAGGGGAAGGACTGGACCAGGTTGGAGCTCCAGCTCCAACTCTGACAAACTCATGTGACTGAAGACAGGTCCCATACCTCTTTGAATCTCAGTGTCTACATCCGTGAAGTGGGCTAATCATCCGCTTCTCATGTGGGCTGAAGGAAGTTCTTTTTGGCATGGAGCAAATATTTCTTAAGCACCTACTACATCTCATTCCTGTTCTAGGCCCTGGGAAATAAAGCAGTGAGCATTTATTATTTATTATTGCCAGTAGAATAAACAACAAACAGACAATATATGAGGGAGTGATGAGTACTATGAAGAAAGATAAGGTAGGGTAATGGAATGCCGTTTTAGACAGAGTGATGGGATGGAGAAGACCTGTTTGAAGAGGTCATATGTAAGCAGGACCACTAGGAAGTGAGGGAGGGAACCAGGGGGGTGCAGGGGAAGGGCGTGACAGCAGAGGGCACAGCAAATGCAAACACCCTGAGGCAAGAGCTGGCTTGTGTGTCTGAGGAACAGGAAGAAGACCTGCATCGCTAGAAGGGAATGAGTGGGATGGGGTGAGGTCAGGAACGAAGGAGGAGATCTTGTACTTTGTGGATTTCCGTTTTTGAGGGGTTATTATTTTATCAGTGAGGAATGACATGATGCAGTTTACATTTTAAGTCTCCCTTGGCTGCTGAGTGGGAAAGAGCCTGTAGGGGGCGGAGTGAAGCAGGGAGGCCACCTAGGAGGCAGCCCGAGTTGTGGGGAAGAGGCCTCCTTGGCTGCTGTTATTATTAAAAAAGGGTGCTGGGGTTGCTGGGGGGAGGGGAGGGCGGGACAGTCTTTAGCACTAGGGAGTGCCCCTTGGCCCACCCTCCGTGCAGTGAAATCTCCCACGCCTGCCTCAGAGGGTGGAGAGGGAGAGGGGAGACCTTGGGGCTTGGGGCCCAGGAAGGGCCCACTGAAGGCAAGTGGGAAGCCTGGTCATGTGTGGATAGAGGAAGGGCAGCAGGAGGTGGCTGGTACCAGCAGGGTGTGTGCTCACCAAAGCAAAGCAATGGCATCCTAGCCAGGACAGCCCTGCCACCTGAGAATAGGCCGGGCCAACATCTGGGAGCCACTGAACGGTAGGGTGTTTCTGCTCCCTGCTACACTTGGCTCAGGCTGGAGCTGGGGCTTCCTCTGCCAAAGGCAGCTTGTTTTAATAGACCATAGACGAGAATCAAAGTCACCTCCCTCATGAAATTTGTAGTCCGCAGACTGAGGTGTGGGCTAACAGACCCCTGGAATAACAATTAGATGATAATGTTGCTATAACGCAGCTTAGGAGACCACAGAGGAGGATGGAAGTAATTCCAGTAGAGAGAAGCCCTGAAGGCTTCAAAGAGGAGACACCATTTGTGATTTGGGCTTGCAGGAGGAGAAGGAAAGGGAGAGGGCATGCCTGCCAAGGGGACAGTCTGCACCATGACCCCACTTTCTACCTCTCTGCCAAGCCAGAACCACCCTGAATCCTTCTCCCCTCAGACCTCCTCCTTCAGTCTACCTCTTCACATTTAGTCCTGCTCTCCCTGACATACACACGACTTCACACTTGCATTTTTAGTAGCTTTGCTGGGGCCCCAAATCACAGTCACACCTTCTTGATCCTCTCAAAGCTTCTCCCCATCACTGCCAGGTCTTTCCCACCCCCCTCGATCATACTCACCCATCCCCCTAACCCCCATACAGCTCAGCTCAGGTGCCTGCTCTTTACCGGAAGTCCTCACAGCTCCCTGGCTATGGGACTAACAGGATCCACGTGTGTACCCGCTCCCCGCTGGCCTGGACACACCATGAAGGCTGGCCCCGTGGCTTTGTCTCCATGTCTGCAGTGTCCAGCATGGTGGCTGGTACAGAGCAAACTCAACTAATGGTGCTAGACTGAATGAGTGAGGGAGGGCAGGTAGGAGGAGGGGGCTCAAGGATAGAGGTAGAGAGGTAGTCAGGGCCAGACTGCATGTGGCCATGTGGCTTGGTGTTTATTCTCAGGACAGTGAGAGTCATAGAGGACTGTAAAGCTGGGAGAGTAGCATGGTAAGATATACAGTGGAGAATGGAGCGGAGGGGGCAGGGCGCCAATCCGGAAGCTGTCACTAGCATCATAGGGAGAGGAGTATGAGCCTAAGCTGGGACAGTGGCAGATGGGGTAGATGGAAGGATGCGGGCAGTGGTCTCCAACCAGGGGCAATTCTCTGCCAGGAAATATGTGGCAATGGCTGCAGACATTTCTGGTTTGTTGTAACTTGGCGGAGGGTGGGGCTGGTACTAGCATCTAATGGGTAGAGACCTCTCTAGTGTCAGTTTCCTCATCCTTAGTAAAAGATTTTGAAGGATTAAATGTGTTAATACATGTTCGGCGTTTAAAAAAATGTCTAGAAACATTAAGCACAAGGTAACATGAGCTACTGCTATTTTAAAAAAACATATATCTTCTGTTCAAAGCCCTGCATTGGCTCCTCATCATCCAAGTGAGAGCCAAAGTCCTTCTAAGGGCTGACAAGGCCCCTCCCTATCCTGTTCCCTCTCCGTCTCCAGCCCCATCTCCTGCTTCCTCCTTGCTCTATGCCCTCTGGCCACACTGGCCTCTTTGCTGTTCCTTGGACACACTCAGCCCACTCTTGCCTCAGGGCCTTTGCACTTGCTGTTCCCTCTGCCTGGAGGCTCTGCCCCTAGGAATTTATGTGACTCACTTCCTAACTTTCTTGAGGTCTTTACTTAGCTGTCATCTTCTGGGGTGGGGGGGGGGGGTATTTATTAACCACCTATGTAAAAGAAAAAAAGTACCTACCTTCCTTTCTCTCCACAACATGCTCTCTCCCTGTACCCCTGCCTTGCTTTATTTTACCTCAGAGTATTTCCATTATATCACAGGGCCGCTGAGACAGCCACCCTGTCTGCAGATCCAGCAGAGAAGCATGGGGCAGGGGCCAGGGTCCAGAGCAGACCCTTGCCCACGACGAATCCCAACACACACCCACTCATCATTCATTCAACAAATCTCTATTGAGAGCCTGTCGGGAGTACAGCTGTGAACAAGTCCCTGCCCTGGTGGGGTTGAGGGAGGCTGGGTAACGCTGCCATACACAGGGACGTTGGTAGGCCTTGGGCACTTTGCCCTGGGATGCTATGGGATGAGGTGGGATTGGAGGCCTGGAGCAGCTTCAGGAACAATGGGGACAGGCGAGGTACTAAAAGGGCATCTTACCTCTTGAGGGGCTGAGGACCATAGGTTTATTAGGGCTTCCCTGTCACCCCACCCCAGTCTTCCCACACCCCACAGATGTTTCAGTGGTTGATCGTGTGCTTCTGGGAAGCTGTCAATCATTTCTGTTGATTGGCCATAGCTCAGCTTCTCATAAGTCCGGAACCCTGAGACCCCAGGACCAGAGTCCCAGCCCCCTCCACTCCCATAGGTCTCCCTCTTGCTCACGACAGTCTTGACCTGGCACCTCCCTCCTGAAGTCCTTTCCTCCCTCTGATTTTGCCTCAACTTTCCCATAGTGCCTGCAAAACCTATGTCCTAAGGGAGGGATATTTGGTTACGAAGGGTGGTATCTTCTAGAAGGTAGAGTAACCCTCTCACATCCATTCACATGTAGAGGCACATAAACACACTCAAAAACCTACCTCCACGCAGTCGACTCCTCTTTAGGTTGCTGACCTGCCCTGGGCCTCAGGGCCTGAAAACTCCTTGGCCTCCACTGTCCCAATAGGGAGGATGAGGCAGAAGCAGGCGCTGAAGGCAAAGCTCTGCATTTCTCAGAGCCCAAGCCTTCAATTCTGTAGAGTAGGTTCTGGCTTGAGGTGTCTTGGTGTCCCCCAGGGCCTGTAACCTGTGAGATCCCAGTTAGCAAAGGGAGAGAGTCCTATTCTGAAATGTCACTCGCGAAGGTTTTAAAACATGGCCCAGCATCCTTCTCAGGGAGGGGCGAGTCTCTGTCTTTCTCTCCTTGAATCTGGGAGGACCATGACTGTCCTCCATCAATGAAATACAGAGGCAGTGACACTATGTGACTGCAGAAGCTAAGTTATAAAAGGCCACACAATTTCCACCTGTTTCTTTTAAGATACTTGCTCTGTGCTAAGCCAGCCTCATGTAAGAAGTCAGACTACTCTGAGACTGCCAAGCTGGAGAGGCCACACAGAGTTGCTCTTATCCCCAGCCCCAGCTGAGCTCCCACCAAGCAAGCACCACCTTCCAGCCATAGGAGGGAGCCATCCTGCACATCCAGCTCCCGTGGGCCTTTCAGATGACTCTAGCCCCAATATCTGATATAAGACCCCAAGCGAGAACTGCCTAGCCAGGTCCTTCTTCATTTCCTGACTCATAAAACTTTAAGCAAAATAAGATGGCTGTTTTTTCACACTAGTAAGTTTGGGATAATTTGTTATGCAGCAATGGTAATGAGAACATTGCCTCTACACCATTCCTGATTCTTCTCTTAGTCCCCTTCCCACCTTGTCTCCTAGGATGAACGCACCTGAATTGGACCCAAAGCCTAGAGATGGCTCCCTGGGCTCTGAGAATACAGAAGGGGAGCTAGGGCAAGCTGCTCACCCTTGCCCCAGGAAGTACTTGGCTTACCCCGATGGCAGTGACCAGACAAGAACTTGACAGATGAGCTTCTAGGTGGCACCTCCACCCTGGTCCCTCCTGTTTGGCCAGGACTAGGGTGTCCTCGCTGTCCACTTCTGTGCCTATGCTGGCCCTCAACCAGCCTTGCCCTCAGCCCCTAGCGCCCCATGTCTCCAAGGTTTGGCCTCCTGTCCCCCCGTCTGTTGGCTGAGCAGGGCTGGAGCTGAGTGAGGACAGGATAGTTTATCATCAGAGCACAGAGCAGTGGGAAGCTGGGGCCTTGGATGTGGCTGGGGTTTGAGTCAATAGTGGAACTCTGACTGGAGTGGAGAGGGTGCATCAGAGACTGACCTGGCTCTCCAGCTGCCTAGAGGAACTGAGCTGCAATTGCCCCCAGTGGTAACTGGGTGGACAATACATCTGTCATTGGCATCTATACCTTCCCTGCCTTCATTCTCCACTCGTCGACTGGCATTTACTGCGGTCACTTCCATTAGTGTACATGCCCTTGAATCTTTGTTTCAGGGTCTGCATCCTGGGGAACATAAAGTAAGAGAGAAATATCAAGATGAGTCCTCGGTGAACTTACAATTGCGCCTAGGAGTGAAATCGACAGAGTTAGGATGCTGAAGTGCAAATCAGAGAGCACATGTCATAGATTTAACAACGACAGCCCACCTCTGTTAAGCATCTGCTCTGTGCCAAGGAATGGTTGGAGGGCATGATGTCTGGTACCTCGCTGAATACTCACCATGATCCTCTATGGTTGGTACTGCATTATCCCCATTTGACAGATAAGGATTTGACAGATGAGGTGTAGGGAAGTCCTTTGTTCAAAGTCAAGAGCTAGGAAGTGGCAGGTTAGCGGGGAGAGCCTGAGCGCCAAACAGCGGTAGACCCTGTGCGTTGACTAAGCCGGGGAGGGCAGATGTCCTTGGCACGACCTCTTGGGAAGGAGGACATTTAAGCTGAAACTGAAGAATGAACAGATGTTTGGAAGATGGAGAGGCCTGGAAAAGTCCTTGGGCATTGGTTCCCTCATCTGTCAAGTGGATGTAATAACAGTAGCCTTCTCATAGGGCTATGTGAACATTAAGTGAGTAGACAGAGACAGAAAGGGATTGTAGTAAGTGTATGGTAAGTGCTAATTCTTACTGGTTATGAATGGGACCAGTGTGAGCTGGCAGGTGTGGACCTGGTTGGAGGTCTGAACATGTTCTTCCAGCTCCCACTCCTAGCACTCAGGCCCTGAGGGGAGGGAGCTGGGGAAGCCTAAGGAAGTTAATTAGTCTGGAAACCCCCAATTTGGAGTTTTACTCAGTCAGCCTAGGATATTCCTCTTTCAAAGAACTCCACCACTTTTGTCACCCAGTTCCGCATCTCGCATCCCTGACAACCTGGAGTACTTCCTGCTGTCTAACATCCTTTCCTCCTGCTGTTCGTTGTGTCTGTCGGGACAAAGAAAATGATAATAAATCATGGTTGGTGCTGGAGTCAGGGCAGGTGCAGTCTTCGTGTGGCTGCAGACCCTGGTACCTGAGAGAACCTGTCCTGGTGTGGAAGCCCACCTGGCTCAGAATGGAGAGAGCCGAGCCAGGCCCCACTGGAAGACACAGTCAGAGGAAGGATCTAGGCGGCAGCTGTAGGTAGAGGCTGTCGGCACAGGCCTTGGTGGGGGCCTTGTCCCAACTGGGATGTTCCTCCTAGCTGTCACCAAAGAGGAGTTCAGAGCTCAAGGCAGGATCCATGAGGCCTCTGCTGGGCCTGACTCCTGAGTAATCAGAGATCCCCTCCCAGATTCCCTGTCTGTGACCCTTTGCAGAATGAAGATTAAGCCTGCAGGCTCAGGGGTCAGGCAGGCCTGAGTTTGAGTCCCACTTTTGTCACTGATTACCCATGTGACACTGAGCAAATTGCTTCACCCCTCTGAGTTTTTCTTATCTGCAAAATGGGAACACCTTACTAGCTGTACAAGCTCCACCAAACCCATTTGATAGCCCAGACTGGGAGTGATCCATTTGTTGTTTGCCGTCAAGTCCCTCAGTTCTACAAGCCTCAGCTTCCTCATCTGTAAAATGGTGACAGGGATGAGGCCAGACTAAGTGAACCAATGCAGCCACCTAGGGATAGGCAGCAGGTGTGGGCAATGGCTGATTATTATTGCTTCTCCTTCTGGCTCTGACTGTAAGTGCTTTGCCTTGGGGAGCCTTCCTCTTTGGTCCCCCAGAAAACCTTGGACAACCCTGAGGACTGACTGATGTGCTGGGGGCTGGTCCTGGGAGTGGCTACATTTAGAAAGAGGGTATTGAACAATGGCAATGCCAACCAAAGGAAGGAGCTGCTGAGGTTCAGCTGGGCCCATCCCATGTTTGTCAAAGGCCTGCTCTGAGGCAGGGGCTGGGCTGGGGCATGGCAGCCATAGTGCTTAGTATCCTGGGGGAGCCCTCGCCCTACTGCCCTGTATGGTGCCTGGCACACGGCATGGCACAGACTCAATCAATATTGGTCAAGTAGCTGGACATAGCCTTCCTCACTGGACTGTTTGCCCCCAAAGGTCCAAGGCTGAGGTTTTTCGCTTCAGACCAGGAGTGCCCCTTCCAGAGAAAAGCTGACCCAGCTTTGAAGGGCCAGACCCAGGGGTTTTCTTCAGCTTCCAGGCCCCAAGAAAGCAGCACCTTGCTCAGCACCTTAATGTGCTTCTGAGCATCCTGGGTTGCCTCCAGAGGTTCTGCTGTCTGGGTGGGAGTAGGAGCTACAGTTCATCAGGCTTCAGTAAAGCTCCTGTGTTCCCCTCAGGCTGGCTCAGGAGCTTGGTGGGGGTGTAGGAGGAAGAGGCTGATTGCTCAGCCCAGGAATCCCTCCTCTCCCCCACTGTTCTCCATCTGGCCAGCAGCCTCCCCCGCTACCCCAGGACAAGGGCCCCAGTGTCTGCTCTGCTTCTGGGCAAACAGCAGGCCTTTCTCTCCCTCTTCCCTCTGGAGTGCCTTGGCTATGACCCCTCCCTGCCCTTTCAGAAGGGCATGGCACACCCCTTGCTGCACGATCCAGAAACAGAAGCTTGCCAACCTAGTAGAGGAGAAGGTCCTGTTTGGTGGGTGAACCCCTTTATTTCGGCCATTCTGAGCTTTGGTCAGGCAGCCTGGGCAAGGGCCGGCAAGCAGGCCACAGTCTGTCAAGGTGGGTGTGGGGCACAGCTGGAGGCTAGGGCCCAGCCCAGGTGCACTTGACGTCATCCTGTTCATCTCTTGCCAGACAAAGGCTGCTCCTGCCTGGCCCTGGCCTTGGCCCTGGGAGGTTTTTCACGCTGGTCCCTTTCCTAAAAGGATCACAGGGCTGATTTTCCCCTGCCCCACAACTGCCTCCCCTTGTTGACAGGTGAGGTGTAGAGGCCTGGGCACACTCATCGAGGCCTGGGCAGCTTCTCCTCACGGTGCAGGGTGCCCTTCCTGAGTCTGGAAAGAGATGGAATTACCCAAGGCCTTCTTTCTGCTTGGCGGCTTCTGCCAAGGTCCTGACCTGGGCATCAGGATGGGGTGACCTCACAAGGCAATTGGAAACTGTAATAAGACAGCCTCAACTGTAATCTCCACCACTTCCCAACACAGGCTCAGAACTCAAGGGAATATACAGCCCAGCCCAGCCCCCTGTACTTGTCCTGGCCAGGGGGTGTAGCAGGCGCTCAATAACTGATTATTCAGTTGGGGAGGGCACTGAGGGGGCTGATTTCTGGAGATCTCAATAAAATCTTCTGCCTCATAAAGATCCCCTCTTTGGTCATCCTAAAAAACAAAATTCTACCATTAGATTGTCATTTCTTTAGATTTCAAGTTCTTTATTGAGAACTCTGAGGACTATGCAAACAAAGACAATTACAGAGAATGTTTGCTAATTGAACTGAGTGTTTGACAAAGTAGTGACTTATGCTAAATATTCTCCATTTACTCTTTCAGATCCACTGTCCACTCTTCTGTGCTTGCTCTGTGTCCTGGGAGGCTGACCTCTGTGGCCTGAATTACTCATGTTCCTTTACTCTTTGAGCCAACGGGAGGCCCAGAAAGAGACTGGTGGGCAGGAAGAGAGAGAGGTGAGGGTGTTTGTTCTATGGACTCCTTTTCAGGCTGGAATGGTAACAACTTTGCAGTTGCTAGCTCTAGGACTCTGCACCATCCTTTGTTGGACCCTTAACCCTGTCCACACCTCTGCAAGTCCATTCATTCGTTGCTCTTTCTTTAGTCACCTACTGGGGATGTGTTGCTAGTTTCCTGCCAGGGTCTCACTGATACGGCTCTGTATTCTTATTTTTCACACAAGAACACCGAGGTGCTGGAGACTGGGCAGCTACTCTGTACAGATGGCAAGTGGCCGAGCCAGGACTCAGTGGTCTTGCTCCAGGACTTCTGCTTTCCACTGATTGTGAAGGTGCCGGGAAGAGGACACACCTTACCTGCCAGCCAACACCTCAGGGCAGAGGAGGAGCAAGGACCAGGAGCAGCAGGACCAGGACCAGGGTCCTTGGTTTCGGGACTCCAGGCCTTCCCTTTCAAGAGGCCAAAGCTAGAAAGGGGAGAGGACAACTCCTTTTTCTGTGACCAGAGGGAATCCTAGCTACAGATTCTTTTATCTTTCTTCACCAGCCCAGGAGCACGTGTTAGGCTTAGCTGGCCACATTCCTACAGTCTGCTTCCTCTCTGGTCCCTTGCATGTGGTAGGTGGTCAGCAATGTCTGAATAAATAGATATGGCATTGATGACTGGCACGTGGGGGTGGGGTGGAGGCCAACAGAACAAGTTCTGTCGCCTTTCAGGCTTCTCAAGAGGGTGAATGTGTGAGTATGTGGATAAGAGTGTATGAGGGAAAGTGAGAGTGTTGAGGGAGAGTGAAGCCTCCTGGGGCGGGTAGCCCTGGCTATGGCTAAGGAGTTACTGTGGGCTGGGGTCCCGCCCAGGGCTGCTTATGGCATGGGGAAAGAATTCTCTGGGAAGCCCAGCGGGCCTGGGCTGGCACCCCACCCACAGCGGGTGACCGGGCTGGGTGGCTGCTGAACTGAGTCAGTCCTTCTGGCCTGACTCTGCCCCGCCCCACCCCTCCTGGCTCTGCTGCCGTATCAGGAGCAAGGGGCAGAAAAAGGCCCTGAGAATTCCTTGTTTGCTATCTGCCCCAAAGCATGAGATGGCACAGCTAGCATGAGGTGGTGGTAGTCGGGGAATGAATCCTACCTCTCCTAATCGCAGTTGGGGAAGGCCAGAAAGAGCTTAAAGAATTGTCAGAGCCAAGGTTGAAATCTGGGAAGGTGATGTGAACTCTGTTTACAAAGAGGAAACTGGGACCAAAGAAGTCTCTATCTTGTACAGTTACACTGCAAAGCTGGTAGTAAGTCTCTGGAGGGCAGTTTCGGTGGTGGTGGTATGTGTGTGGGGAGCATACTGGTGGAGAAGGCCTAGGGTTCAGAGCTGGTAGCCCCTCCCCATACTCCAATTCAGTCTTATACATGTCCCCCACCCCCTCCACACACAGTGTTTTCTTCTGAGTCCAAGGAGAGGGTCTGAGTAGCAGCCCCCTTCCTTCGGTCACCTGCTCAGGTCCAGGTTGGATGGGGAGTGAAACAGGTGGGTTTCCTAGAGGTCTTCCTGCTAGCTCTTGGAGCTTGGGGGTGATGCTGTGAACATCTTTATTTTTATTTCTTTTTGGTTATAGGTTATATATCCACATAGTCCAAAATACAAATGTTTAAATAAGAGATATGGTCAAAATTAGTTCCCCTCTAATACAGCCCCTACCCCTTAGTTCTTCCGAGAGGCCCCTGCAAACACTGGCTTCCTGTGAATCCTGAGTTTGAGATTTCTGACCAGAGCTCCCCATTCCCTCAGTTTTCCCTCTAGGAGAGGATCCCTTGGGAAGTGGGGCTGGTGGGTGTGGGGAGACATCCAGCCATGAGTTGGGACCTGGACCAGGCAGACTGGTTGCCATGGGGATGGTGGTAACCTCCTTCTTGTTAAGCTGAACTTGGCTCCAGCTTAACAATACCCACCTAAAGCCACTCAGGAGAGATGGTGCCCATTGATTTCTCCTTTTCAAATGCTTAGAGCATTTCTGGAAGCTCCCCAGCTCCCACCTGGGGGAGCCAGGTGCCTGACACCATAACCTGGGACTCCCACAGTCTCTCTTTATATGCTGATATAATTTATAAACTTTCTCCACTCTCCTTCTCCTTGATAGTTTAATTCCACTCAGATATATTAAGCACTTATAACATGACCAGTCTGGCCTAGAGACACAAAGTGAAGTAGACAGTATCCTCCATCCAGGAACTCATGATCTACTGGAGAGGCCAAAAAGGAGAGAGACCATTATAATTCAAGATGGCCCATGGTACATTCTCTGGTAGTGGGGGAATGAGACATTCCACATTGAAAAGCCTGACAATACCAATGTTGGTGAGGGCATGGTTCATGGGGCACACTCCTAGTGGCTGGTGAGAGGGTGAGTTAGAATGATCACTTTAGAGAGTAATTTGTCAAATCTAAGAATTTGACAATGCAGCTTGCTTATGATCCAGCAATTCTACTTTCTAAGTTCTCACTCTAGAGGAGAGTTTTTCTTTTCTCTCTCTTTTTTAATGTACGTATTTTATTTTTTAATTTATTTACTTTATTTTTAAATTTGCTTATTACGGCGACATTGGTTAATGCAGAAGAGTTTTTTGAACTTTTTGACAGGTACTCTCAATGAGCATACACTGTGTTCCAGAATGCACACACCACATATGACAGATACAATTTTTATCCTAATAGTTACCCTGATGATGTGTGATGCATGTTGATATTTTCTAATCAATTCTGAGTTTTAAAAATGCTGATCTTAAAAAAAAAAAATACTGATCCCCATTAAATTGATTTCATGACTCATCAATACGTCTCAATCCCTAGTTTGAACAATGCTGCCTAGAGACACTCATGTGTGCACACAAAGAGACATGAATGTTTATTGCAACATTGTTTTGATAGCAAAAACTTAGATAGGGCTTAATAGTTACCAACAAAATGGATAAACAAATTGTGGCATTGTGGCTTGGTCAGGAAGTGGACTACCACACAGCAGCTCCATGTATCAAAGGGTGATACCATTTATATAAAATGTAAAACTCTGCAGAGTGATAACATACACTGTTTGTGGATACATCTGTACATGGTATAAGCATAAAACTGCATGAAATGACACCCATCCAAATCAAGATAGTGGTTAGTTCTGGGGGAGGAAAAGGGGATTGTAATTGGGGAGGAGTGCATAAGGAACTTAAACTGAATTTTTAAGGTTTAGTCCTTAAAAAATATACTGGAACCAAATTTTGCAAAATATTAAGATTTGACAAAGCTGGAGGAAAGGTACAGTGTACTCACTATATTTTTAATGTATTATTTTTATTTGATATTATTTTTTAATTAAAATATTTCATAAAAATATTTACGAGATTGGTGCTCCAGTACATCAGGGGAGGAGACTTTATTCTGCTCATGGGAACTAAAAGGGGGAAGTGCAGAGGGAACCGCATGAGCCCAGGAACATGGACAGGAGTGGATGAAGTCCTGGGGAAAATGAGAATGAATGCACCAGGTCCTTCCCAGCTAGGAATGCTGTGCTGATGGCTTTGTCCACTTCCCTCACGTGTTGGTACCATACTCTCCCCCTTTAACAGATGAGAAAACAGGCTGAGAGAACTGTTGATGGAAAGGGGCAGGACTGGGACTCAAACTTAGGCCTGTGAGAGCCAGAGCCTGCGCTCTTGAACAGTTGACAGGATAAACAATAATATAGGCTAAGCCACTTTAAAATGGAGCTGAGTGGCCATGCCAGAGGAACTGCCTTGTGGGTCTTAACCTCAAAGCTTGGAATGTTAAAAAAACAGGGCAAAAATAACCTTTGGCCTGGGCCTGAGCAACCTTGTTTCCCAAAGAACTGTTTACAAATACAACAAGAAAGCAGATATTATGACTGTAGACTTATGACTACTGGACTGAAACTTAAAAACGTTGTTTAGAGTTAGCATCACTGTGTTAGCTTATTTGAACCAATAGAAATGCCTTCCTTTTAGTGATGTATTTGTTCCTCTCCCCCTGCTCATAAATACCCATTCATTGCCTTTGTCTCCAAATCAGAACATTATTTGGGCTTCTGCCTGAATCAATGCTTCCTGAATAGTTATTCTTTTTGATCTCAGATAAATGCTTGTTGCCTCTTACTTCGAAAGACCTTTTATTTTTAGGTTAACAATAGCATGGTTCCTCCCTGAGAGCAACTTTTGGGTCTGCCCCAGGGTGTAAGGGTGAGGAGGATGGGGACAGACTTGGCCTGGAGTGCTGAGCTAAGGCTTGTAGACTTTATCTGTGGGTGATGAGGAGATACAGAAGGGTTTCAAACAGGGATCAGGGAGTGAACTCATTGGAGCTGTATTATTATCTAAGCAGATGACCAGGGCCTAGAGCCCAAGGGTGGCTCCTCTGGGAATGTAGCAAGGACATTTTATTCCAGAAAAATACCTAGAAGTAGTACGTGTGGTGGGAGGCTGGCAATGGTGTCTTGATGAAGATTTAACAGTCTGATGGGAGTCCTCTTGGTTGGTGGAGGGACAGATGCTCAGAGCACTCCCAGATTGTGGGTAAAGGAAGAAGCAGCAGCATGTGCTTTGGGCAAGATAGGCCTGACCTCCCCTTCCTGGCCAAGAGACCTTGCCTAGTTTATGGAACCATCTTTTGAGTGTTAGGAGAGGAAGGACATGGACTCCTGGATGTGGCGGGGGCAAGGAAGGCACCTGTCCTAAGTCCCGCCACTGGAAAGAGAGTTTCCAGAATGTCCTTTTTCATCTTTGCTGTTTGGGGGAGGGGAAAGAGAATTGGGCTGAGGCTGGAGGCTTGATCAGAGTCTGGTACCCAGCAGAGGCCCGACACATAGTAGGCCCTCAATATATGCTTATGGAATGAATGCATATGTTTCTATCTACGGGGAAGTCAGTGGAAGCCTGACTTCTGGGAGCATGTGAAGCTGTTCCAGGGGCTGGCCCTTCCAGCAGGGCTCTAGGGGTGAACAGCTCCAGCTCCAGCTCCAGTGCAGTGTTGGGTAGTGGAAAGAAGAGCCCTGGGCTAGGAGTCCGGCTGGGCTTTGGGCTCCCGTTGCCATGAACCGTCTGTGTGATCTTGAGGTTTGGTGTTCCTTCTGTGGGCTTTGGTCATTTCTTTCCGCAGAGTGGTCTGGATGAGGTTTCTAAACTTGAGTTTGCAACCTGTTCGGTACATTTGAAAGAGCAACTTAGTGGGTTACAATCGGTGTTAAAAAACAAAGCAAAACACTGAAATAGAACAGAAAATATCAAAATGCATCACAGGTCATAAGGGTAAGTATTGTTTTGCAAAACTATTGTTTTGCTTATATATAGATGAAGGTGTGGACTGGTCTGATGTAGAACTTATTTGTTAGTGTGGGTCCTGATGAAAGCTATAGAATACTGGACTCAGAAATCCTGGAGGCGTCCTCCCCTCCCACCTTCTAGGGGTCTTTGTGAAAAAGCTACACACCCAGGGACTCTTCTCTGCCTCCCCCTGGGTCAGCAGCTGTCTCTCAGATCTCAGCTGCCTCACCCCTCCCCGGGTCTCTTCTTCCTGCTTCAGTCTCCCAGCCCCCTCCTTCCTTTCTCCCAGGGACAGGCCTCCCCCTTCCCAGGAAGGCAGGGACGGGGTAGGGGGTTCGTAAGGAAGTAAATGTGATCGAATGCGGGTGGCAGTGGGCATTCTATGCCAGGAATTCAAATAAAAGGATTAGGAAGCAAACACCCAAGCACCCGGGAACAGAACAGAAAGTAGGCGAGCCGGGGACGTGAGTTTATGAGGGCAGTAGAGAAAGCTTGGCGGTGACAACGCAGTGGGTCACTCCCAGAGGCCGGCACCAGCCTTGTAATTGTTGGCAAGGTGCGCTATTAACTAGCGAAGCTAGTTTTTCCCCCCTCTCCCCCTCCTCCCTTTTTAAAAAGAAAGACGGAAAGAGCCAAGAGTTTTGGAATTAACTCCTGGAGAGGGAGCGGCTGAGCTGAACTGATTCGGAAGTTGGATCTCTTTGTACACAGGAATGCGGAGAGAAAAAAACAAATCCCACCCCATTGCTTCATTTCCCCTCCAAGCCCGAGCACTTTCTATTGTGCAATGAAAAGGCTTTAAACTTTGAGAAAAATGGATCTCGATTCGCGAGGCGAAGGAATGAGCGCGCCTCTAGTCTGGAGACGGCGCTCAGTGGGGCGCGGAGACAGCCGGGTGGCCGAAGGGCGGCCGCGGCTAGGGCGCTCCCGGGTCCTCCGCGCCCGGCTCAAGGTAGCGCCTAAGGGACGACGAGCGTCTGCCCCTCCCAGCGGCGCGGTGAGCAGCCGCACCGACTCCCAGCGACCCGAGGAGCAGATATCTGGTCCGGGAAACCCCGAGGGCACACAGCTCCAAATACATCTGGGCTTCCTTGGGTGGCGGTTCCGCGAGTCTGTTTGGGGACTCGCCGGAACTGGAATTCTGTCCCGGGGACCTCTCAGGAACCCAGGATTCCTCGGAGTTTCGCCGGGTAGGCGGCTCGCTCTGCGTCCGGGAGGCCGGGCGGGGACAGGCGAGGGGCGCAGGGCGCCGGCGCACGTGGGTGCCGGGGGCGGGCTGCGCGGGGTGCGGAGGGGGGGCCGGGGTGTGGCTTCCCCGCCTACCGGGCGGGATTTGCATGTATGTGTGGCGGCCCCAGACTTCCTGCTCCTTCTACGCTGCAGGTACGCGCGGGCCGGTTAGGCGGGCGGGCGGGCTGCCGGCGCGCCAAGACGCGGGCACCCCCTCACCGCCGGCTCGCGGCGGCTGCGCGCCGCCTTCCGCTCCGGTGGCCGCTAGCCCTCCCCGGCCGCGCCGAGCGCTCTGCTTCGAGGTGGGGACGCGCCCCTCTTCGTCTCCCGGGTCATCTCCGTCCTCCGCATCGAGCCCAGCCGCGCGTCCCTAGGCGCCCCCACGGCCCCAGCTTCCCCGAGGGCCGCAGCTATGAGCGAGATGTCGAGCTTTCTTCACATCGGAGACATAGTCTCCCTGTACGCCGAGGGCTCGGTCAATGGCTTCATCAGCACTTTGGGGTGAGTGAGCCGAGTTCGAGGGGGTCGCGGGTGGGGAGGGGACGCCCTGGGCCCTGGTACCAGTTGCATGCGTCCTTTGGCCCGCCTCTGACAGAGGACCCGGACGTCCCCAGCTTCAAGGAGCAGGGGAACGACTCGCCTCTTGCTTTTAGAGAAAGGAAGTTAAATGTTTGCCCAGGTAGGAGTTGGTGCTTTGTCGGAGTTAGCAGGAGGCGCCCTCCTCTGCGAAGTCTCCACCCTCGCCTTCCCTCAGACTCGGCGGAGAGACTTCCTCGGCAGGTGGTCCCGGGGCGGGGGCAGGTGGGTTCCTGGGTCCTGATTTTGGGAAAGGCATCCGGGCTGGACGCGACCGGCTCTAGGGGTGGGGCAGAGCTGTTGGGGGTAGGCACGTTCAACCTGGAACCGGGAATCCTCTAGTTAGGGACCTGTCGCACCTTTGAGAGGTTGCACCTTTTCCTCGTAGCTCTCTCCTGCCCTGCCCCCTTTTGTAGGAGTGCCTTCTCAGCCCGCCCCTTCCAAGGTTCTCAGGTCCAGGCTGGCTGCCCCACTTTTCCCGGACTCCCCCTGTCAATTTCCTGCGCAGCTCATCTGGCGCCCGTGGGTCCCTGGTCCTAGAATCTCGGGAGCACTTTGCAAACATTAATTAATTCTGGTCGCCACCCCCCAGGGTCTGGGCCGGATAAGCAGGGAATCAATTCAAGTCCCTGGGGTGAGCCAGGCCTGAAGCAGGTATAAGGCAGGAGAGGAATTAGGCAGAGGGAATAGGTTCTCTTCAGAGGAGCAGTTGGCTGAGTTCCTGGGGGTGAGGATGCGGGGGTAGAGTGGTTTCTCCACCTTTCCAGCCATGCTCAAAGGCAGGACCTGTTGCCTTGATCCCATTTCCAGTCTGGGGACCTGTGTTAAGTTGTCTCATTCTCCCCAGCACACTCGGCTATCATTTAGGACAAACCTACCCTCTTCTGCTGACCCTACTCCTCTGAACAGCAGCCGGCCACCAGGTACCTCCTCTCTGGGGGCTTTGGAGGATGGCCCCAGCCCAGGGTTGGCTCTGGACCTGGCTTGTCTCATCCTAAGCTGGGAGGTGGGAGTCACCTGGCTCCCTGGGTGTCCTTCCAAGGTTGTTGGGAGTTTAGCTTTAGTCTGGTAGCAAAGGGAATCCAATAGGACTGTGGGGGTTGGAGGCCTGGCTCTGCTGGCGGGGAACTCCAAGAATTCCAGCACACCCTGCTCTTCTTATCTCAGCATCCTCCAGGCCTCGCTTATTTCTCTCCCGGACTGGGTCTGACTTCTCTTGTTTGGGTACCCTGAGGATGGGAGGAGGCACATCTTGGCTCCCCCTCCCCCCAGCGACGATCGGGGCCCTGGCTGCCCCTCTGGCCAGGGCTGTTGCTTAAGGCCAAGGCCTGCACATAGTAGGCAAACAGTAAACACCTCTGATAATACTGAGGGAAGGAGGAGAGAATGTGGAGGCCATGGGGGACATGGGGTGGATGGTGGAAACCCCTGTCCTAGTGTCTGAATAGCACTGAAGGCTGTGAAGTGACCATCTTCTCTGTTGTGTTGTGCTTTGGCTCAGGGCTGAGCACACAGTAGGTGTTTTCAAGCACCTGTGAGATCTAGCAGAATCAGGAGGAATATCTTCTGCCTTCTCTGCAGGTCTGGTCCCATCACAAAGGATACTCTGTTGCTTCTTAACATAGCTCCCTCCTGCCTTAGCCCTTCCTGCCCCAGGAAGCTGCTTCTTCCAGTCCACTTTGAACCTGGAGCAGGACCTGGTGACCTCTGAAAGGCCCCTCTACTCCAGTGTGCCGGTACCCTGGGCAAACACATCCTACCATTCCCGACTTTCCACTGATGGATGCCCACTCTCTCAGCCTGGCATTCTAGCACCAGCATGTGCTGGCCCTCAACTTAATTTTCTGGCTTTTTTCACCTCCCCCTCATATACCTCTACCCAGGTGCACCACACTGCTCTCAGTTCCTGGAACCTACTCCATGCTCACGATCTCTTTACTTTTGCTCCTGAGTTGCCCGCCCTTTAGCCCATCTCCACCTGGGTAAATCTGACCTACCCTCTAAGACCTGGTGCAAAGTGGCCTCTTGTGAGAGACCCAGCTCTGCCTCCCCCACCCCCGCTCCCCAGAATTAACCCTTTTCGCTCTGTGCTTTGCACTGCTTTGTACAAACTCCTCTCTGGTGTTAATTGTGTTGTTTTACAATTAGTTGGCGGCTTCTCTATAGGGCCACCTAATGCTGGGCACTTTGCCAGGATTAACTGATTAATTACACTATTCATCCACTCAGCATGTCCACAGGCATTGTGCTGGGCACTGGAGACTGGGTGGCGAATAAGGGAGCCGTGTGTCCTAACTTCTCAGAACTGAGAGTCAATGAAAGAATGTTCTAAGCCCTGTAAGTCATGCCTCGGTCCAGCTCCAGCGGCATCAACATCACCTAGAAGCTTGTTAGAAAAACAGAATCTCACACCCCTGCCTGTCCTGCTGAATCAGAACCTGCATGCTGATCCCCAGGGGATTTGGTGCCTCCAAGTGTGAGAAGCATTTCTCTAAGTGATTCTTCGCTCCTTCCTTGCCAGGATCTTTTTCACCAGGATCATTCTCAACTCTGGCCTCCTTTTACCTCTGCCCAGGTTGTTGGTGCCTAAGTCTGTGAACCCCAGAGGCTGATTTGACTGAGTTCTCAGGCTAGCCCAGTGCTTGGTGTCCAAGAGGTGCTCAGTAATGGCTGGATGAAATGAACTTGTTGGAGACCGGGGTGTTCTTGGAGGGTAGAGAGGCTGGCTTAGCCAGGAAGTGTGGTGGGGAGCAGTGGTGGAGGAGGGGGAGTCTAGGGCAGCTTTTGGGTTCAGGCCAGGCCCTGCAGGACCAAGTGGAGGAGGCCAATTAAAGCCGCCTGGATAATTAGAGCTCCGGGTGAGGGTTGTACATTAACTCTGGGTCAGGAGGATGGGAGGGGTCTGGGGAGTGGATGCTGGAGCAGGTCGAGACCTTGCCCGGGAAAGGAAAGCAGGCTCACGCCTGTTCTTGGCAGAAGAGTGTGGCTGGGGCCACTGTCTCACTTCTCACCGTAGATGGGAGGCAGCAGGTGCCAGGCTGGAGAAGCTGATGGGTCAGCAAAAAATTTAGGATTTAATGTGGCTCCAGGCCACTAGCTGTGGAGAACTTCCTCTGAATGTGCAGCGTGGGCCCCTTCCAGTCTCATACTCGGTCCCTTGAAGACCTCTTTTGCGTGCCCAAGAGGGGCGGCCCCCAGACCACAGCGGGTAAGGTGAGAAGTGCAGGCGAACTGCTCTTGAAGCTGAGCTCCCAACGTTTGTCACAGTGCCTCTGCCCACTCACGCCTGGGCCTTGGAGCACCATCTGGGGGCTCTCAGGGCCTCTAGACCTGTATTGCATGGGTGGGCTGGGCGATCACAGGGAGCAGAGTCATAAGCCCCTCCTTGAGGTTCCCCGTCCACCTTGCAGCCTGACCCACTTTCCTGGGAGGGTGGGCACTGGAGGTCAGGACCCAGAAAATGTGGAAGACAAGGTTCTTTGGAAAAGACAATAATGCTGGGAAAAAATAGAAGGCAGTAGGAAATGAGGAAGACCATGCATGAGTTGGATTGACTCCATAAAAGCCCTGGATGTGAGTCTACAGGAGCTGAGCAGGGCTGTTGAAGACAGGACAGTATGGCGATTACTGATTCATAGGGTTTCCAGGGGTTGGAGCTGATTCAATGGCATGTAACAACAATAAATGTGGATAATTAGGGGCATGACTCTCCTGCTTTGTCACTAACTCGCTGTGTGACTTTTGGCCGGCCCTGCTTTCTAAGGTGCTGTTTGCACCTGAGAATCCCCTGGGGGTATTTTTTAAAAATTCCAGCTCCCAAGTCCCAGGTCAGACCAACTGTATTAACATTCTTAGGGTGGGAGTCTGAGGTTTGAATTGTTTAAAAGCTTCCGGGTGATTTTAATGTTTACCTGGGGCTGGGACCCCTGATCTAAGGGTCCCCTAGGCTGACAGGCTGTGAGGAAGCCTACCTGTTGGGTCTACCTGCCCCTTGGTTCAGAGAGCCCATCTCTTAGCCTTTGTCAGACTTCATTAAGTCATTCAACAAACATTTATTGAGCGCCTACTTTATGTGGGGCACTGTTCTAGTCATTGGGGAATCAGTAGTAAGAGACAGAGTTCCAGCCTGTTCTAGTCTGCACAGTGGAGACTGGGAGAGATGGATGGTCTGTAAGAGCCCTTTCAGCCTGAAGTCTTAGAGACACAGGAGGCACCCCTCTTGTGCAGACCACATTCCCTTGGGGTAGATTTCACACGTGCCCTTGGCCGTCACTTAATTGTGATTTTACTGGAATGAGATGTTGGAATTACCACTGTCCTGAGCCCCAAGGGAGGGTCTTGGCCTCAACTGGGCCAATCCGTGCAACTCATTTTCTGAAAATACATATTTTTTTCTGATTAAAGTACAATATAGGCTTGATGGAGTAAACCTGAAAAACTCAAATAAAAATGATCTGTTATACCACTGTGACTTATATTCACATTCTGATGTGGACTTTTTAGCCTTTTTACCTACACAAATAAACATTTACGAAATGATATCAAACTACATAGGGCTTTGTATCCTGTCTTTTTTTGAGATATGATAAGCTGTCTTTCCCATGCCAGCACACCAATGTTAGGGCTGCATAGCATTCCACGGTATGATGTACCTGAATTTATTTAAGCAACTGTAGTATTGGGTATTTGGATTGTTTCTAATTTTTTGCCATTATAGACAATCGCACTGAACATTCTAGTCCATACCTACCTGAATACTTGTCCAGTTATCCTCTCAAGATAAAGTGGAATTCTGAGATCAAAGGGAAGGCACATCTTTTACCTCACAGGCTCTCTCTAATTCCGTGTATTTCTCTGGTGGTGGAGGCAGTGGAAACAGGGACCCTGTGCCCCAAGAGGTATGGTCTACTTTATGTGACAAGTTTGAGAGTGTTGCACTAGGGTGTATGGGGAGTAAGACCAGCGTCTGCCCTGGAGCTTGGGTGCGATAGCTGTCATGGGGCGGGGAAGTGGAGAGAGGGGCCTTGTGAGGACAGAATCAGCCCCTCGGTTCCACTGTGGGCCTCCAGGGACCCAGGCTGTATACAACTCCTTGGCCTAAAAAATCCTGCTATAGCCACTTGCTCACACTCTGCCCTGCCCTACATTCCAGACCCCATATCCCCTCCCTGGCTTGGCCCAGTGGGGCTGTGGGGTGGGTGAGGCCGTGGCTGGGGTTGGGGATGGGGTGATGTGCTGGATTTTAGGGTGGGGTCACACCAGCTCTCCGCTCTCAGTTTAGGGGGAGGTTTCTGGGTTTTACCCCTGAGCACTTGTCTAGAATCCCTGCGATCCAACCCCAGGCCTGCTCTCTCTACTTCACCACATGTGGGGCTGGGGGTTCCTCCCTAGAAGTGGGGCTGTGAGAGAGGAGGGAAGGAGCCTGGTGCGAGGGGAGGAGAACAGAGCCTAAATCTCCAGTAAGTTCATCACATGTGAGCCCTGAGCCCCCCCCCCCGAGTGTGTCACGCTGGTCGTGCCAGGAGTGGCAGTAGTACCCGACATTTGTACCTGCAGTGACAACCCTTGGCTTAATGAGGCTAAATGACTTGCCTGAGGTGATATAGCAAAGGGTCCTCAGATTGGAGTCTTCAGGGCCTTTTACACCAGGGACTATGGGGGCAGAAATGAGGCAGGGCCTTGACAGCAGTGAGCCCAGGGTATGAGCTGGGTGGGAACACATTGTAGAGGGTTTCCATGTGGGGAGACAGGCTGGAGGGACTCCTTGCAGGGGATCGAGTGGGGTAGTAGAATGATCACAGTGTTGTGTGAAGGTGTGTAAAAGTATTTTTTGGCTGGCAGGTGGGCAGAGCCAGGAGAGGCAGGGATTATAAATCTCAGCCTGGGGGCAGCTGCAGGTGCTCTGGGTGACACCTGTGCACATTTGGTTCACAAATTACTCAGCCAGCCAGCCAGCCAGCCATCACGCCATCACCCCCTTGCTCCAGTCTGCAGGGGAGCCATCCTCTCTAGGGTGAGTCTAGAAATGGATGATATAGGTCATGGGAGGGAAAATTAAGTCTGGATCTCAGAGATGCTGCTGCTGATGGCAATGGGTAGACTTTACAGAGCCTTTATATTTGGTAGCTGGGGCCTTTACCTGTCACTTTGGCCCCTCACCACCAGTCTGAGGCATGAATATAATTCAGGAAAAGTAGTAAGACCGTTTAGAACACCCATATGCCCATGTCTTAGATTTAATAATTGTACACATTTTGCCATATTTGCTGCATCTCTTTTTTGCTGAAGTAGTTTATGGTAAATTACATACATTGCATGTTTTCACCTCTAAATACTTCATTATACATCTCTAAGAAATAAGGATATATTCCTATGTATCCACAATACTGTTTTCACACCAATTAATAATTTGCCAATAGCACCCAATGCCCAATCCATAGTTAGATGTGCTCCACTGTCCTCAGTCTGTCTTTGACCACTGATTTCTTTAAGTTAGGATCTTGTCAAGGTCCACATGTGACACGGAATTCTTATGCCTCTTAAATCTCCTTTCATCTAAGATGGTGCCCTGCCCCCTCCTCTTTCTTTTCCACCGTGATACTGAGTTCCCGAGGCAGAGTGGTTGTTCTGCAGAGACTTCCTCACTTTCTGGATTTGCGAGGGCTGCTTTTGCTGCTGTTTCCCGGAGAGCTCTGTGGAGGCCCGGAGCTGGGCAGGGTGGGCTGCAGGGTCTGCCCTGCTGAGGCGCCTATAGCCTTAGCAGCTACGTCAGGTGGGACAGACTGTGAGTCCAGTTCCTGATTATGGAGACCAGGAGAGAAGCCTGGGCCTGGTAAGGTCAACATGTGAGGTAAGGGCTGGCTGGGTGGCCCCTGGTTGTACCCCTTCTCTGCCTCAGCTTTCCCTCTTGTCTCTCCTGCTCTCTGTCCCTCTTCTCCTTGGCCTAACAGATATGTCTTCTTGTTTTCCCAGCAGCCCTGTTGAGACCCCAGGACTTGTCAGAGCCCACCCAATCTTGAGAGTCAGAAATTCAGGCTTGGGGGTGAGGGGAGCCAGTGCCCTGAAGGCTTGCATGCCTCCCAGGGACCTTTACTTCTATTGGGCCAAGTTCAGCCCTTTTTGCTACCTGCATTCCTCACTGGTGAAACTCTTGGGGTTCTCTGAGTGGGTGGCTTACTGTCCTTTCTAGGCTTAAGCTCTGAAGGGATGAGGCATGTTTGTTTTGGAATTCCATACACTGTGTGGCCCCTTGGGTGGTACAGGGCAGATCCTCGGTAAAGAAAGATAGCAGAGGTTAAGTAAATAGATGTTTGTGCGGGGCTGCAACAGTGAATTTCTTTTCTCTGACGAGCCAGGGACCCTAGCCAGTGAACCTGGGATTTTCCACCAATATTCCTCTCCATCCCATGTTGTGGGTGTGACTTTGGGTATCTGGAGAAGGGGACTCCAAGGCCCCCCACTCACTCCCTGCCAGTCTCAGTGTTCTGACAGTGCCTGCATAGGGTGTGGCCTTCCTTGGCTCTGGCCTAGATTTGTGGGGTGACGGCCAGTGCCCTGGGCTGGGAGTCAGGAGACCTGGGGTCTGGAATGGCTGCTCCTCTAAGTTATTATGTGATTTGCACTGCTTAGTTTCCCCCTCCATGCCTCAGTTTCTGAGCTGGATTGGGGAGGTGCTGTCTAGGGTCCCTTGGACATTTGCCCAGTCTGTGATTCCTCCTCCAGTGGCTGTTCGGATGGGGGCCTGGCAGGTGCAGGCTTTGATTTAGGCTCCTCCAATAGTCACCCACCCCACTCCTAGCTGCCTCCTTCCTCCTCCTTATCTAATCTTTCTAGACAGCACTGACCCACCCCACTGCCTTTTCCATGGCTCTCACCTGGAACTCAAAGTCCACCCTCGGGAGAATGGGGCCATCCAGCTCCCTGCCTACATCTGCCTTCCTCTCTCTCTCAGACCAGGGTTTTGGGGTACAGACCCCGTGGGCATTTCAGAGACAGTGCCTTCCACACCTCTTGAGAGCACATCTGTCAATCAGCTTCTCAGAGGGTACCACAAGGCGGAGTGGGATGCAAGGGTGTAGGATATGGCTCCTGTCCTTAGGGCACTCAGCATGGTGGATAAGAGCTTCTTGAGGGCGGGGACCACATCTAGGGTATAATCCCCTCTGGGTAAGGTTTTGTTAAATGGATGAAGGCCTGGGTTGTATATGTGACCAGGGTGCCTTCTGCTCTGTGAACCTCACACTGAACTGTGGTAAGATTGGCATGAAGTATTGGATGTAGAAACGATTTATAAATTAGAACTTGTACCACATATTGAAGAGTCATTTCTTCTAATGTGATACAGACTGGGGTGCCATCTGCTTTTAGATGAGGGGCAATGCCTGTGGTGGGAGTGGGCGGGGAACTGGGCAACGACTTTGCGGGAGTTAAGCCCCGCCTTGAAGATGGCAGGACTGGATGGGGCTTCAGTGTGTGCTAAGTGTGGAGGTGGGACGGTGAGATCAGTGGGCTGGTGGAGAGTGGGAGTAGGTACTTCTTGAGCGGAAGCCGAGGCGCTCTGAGTAGGGGAGTGAAGCAACACGGTCACCTCCCCCTGGAGAGCTAGGCTCTGGTTACAGCGCTCCAGGTGTGTACCAGAAGCCGGACATCTGTGACGGGTTAGTTTAATAAACACAGATGCCCCAAGGGGGAGGGGCAGTGGCCTAGGACACAGGTGCCACCAGGTGGGGAGGGGTCCCCTAGGGCAGCTCTCCCTGGGCAGCTGAGCCCGGCAGGGGAAGAAAGCGCGGGTGAAGGCAGCAAGTCGCCCGCCCGGCCCCGGGGCACACTGGGCAGAGGCCCAGCTTCCTGGCTGCTGCTGGCAGTCGGAGGCAGGCGGAGGCGACAGCTGCACGTGGGGCGGCAAGTTTCGCTTGGTTGTTGGGGCGCGGGGCGGGGCCCTGCAGAGGGGGCGTCTGTGGTCTGCTGGGTTAGGGATGGGGAGAGCTGAGATAGAGGGCGGGTCTGGGAGCGGTTCCCTACCACCACACACCTGCTCCCTGGACCTGGGGCTGCCTGGAATGAAAGTCCTCGCCTCACTCTCCGAGGCTCCCCCTCTGTCAAAACTTACCCGTTTGGTGTCCTGGCAGAGGAGGCCTCACTCTGGCCTCAAATCTAGCTGCAGCCCATCTGATAAGGGGTTTCTTGCTTACTTGTTAATGGCTTTACACAACACCCCTCTTGTTCCTGTACACCCTCTCCTGTCTGATGACACCTTCATGGAATGCCCCAGTCCTAATGAGTGTGTAGCGAGGAATGGAGGAGAGGCTTTGCTGGGCGAGCTTGGGGACATTTGGGACTCTCTACACATGCTGCACAAGGCCGCCTTCTTTGTCTTCGGGCTAGGTGGGGTGCTGCCCTAAGCACCAAATGGGAAACAAAAAGATGAGGAGCGCAAGGTGCTCCTTCTAGAGGTTCTTGGAGAGGGATACAGAACCTGCAGCGCAGAGTTCCCAGGCGATGTTGATTCTGCTCGTTGGAGGCCCACAGGGATGTGGAGTGTCAGATCTGGGAGAACCCTTGAAAGTCCCATCTATTGACCTTATTTTCTTGATATCTTCCCTGTCTTTCTTATCCTCTCACATGGCTTGCTTCTCTGTTCTGGTCCCTCATACAGACCATTCCTGTCCCTTCTGGGATGTTTTCCTTCCCAACCTTGCTTGAAATTCTCATGCTGAAGAACATGCTTCTCTCTTGCCCAATCCTTCCCCTTCTCTAAGCGGCTTCTTCTCTCTAGGCCCCTGGGCACTGCGGAGGGGCTGAGTTGGAGACTTTAGGGCTTCAGAAGCTGTTCCAGAGTGCGTGGGGACAGATGGACATTCACATAATGGCCCGGTGGATTTGTACTAGGGGGATTAGGAAAAGCTTGGCAGGCACCTGAATTTGCATGTCTTTTTCCTGCACATGCGACCCAGACAAGGTGTTCTCATGAGGCATGCGAGAGTTAGAGTGAGGATGGGTTTCTTCTCTGATAGAGAGTCTCTGAGGAAGGGCCTTCACAAAGCCTTGTGCACTGGTTAAGATAGGGGATGTGGGGCACCGCCCCAGCCTCTCCTGAGCTGTACCAACTTCTACATTGCCCTGTGGCTGTCCAGCACCCCTGGCTGTGCTGGTTCTGAGGCCTTGGCAATGCTCTCTCCCCTCCCCCACCAAAACATCCATTCTGGGTCCCCTCCCTTCAGGACTTTGCTAATCTGATTCACTAATGTCTTATAGGAAACTCTATGAATTATTCAAGGCTCTGCATAGCTCCTGCCTCTTTCACACCTTCTGTGATTGGCCAAGCTCTGACCTCTCCCTTCCCTGAGTTTGGAGGAAATCCACAGCTGGTACCACCAGTCGGCGCCAGTGCATATTCTTCATATCATTAACTCTTTTGAATATGTGACTTGTCTTCCCAATGAGATTTTAACCTCCCTGAGGCAGAGACCGTATCTTTTGCTTCTTACGTACTTCCCTTAGCAGCTAGTAACATGAATGAATTCACTCAATATGTATTTCTGTGTGCCTGCTCTGAGCCAGGCAGTGGTCTAGTTGCTGGAGATACTGCAGAGAGCAAAAAAGACACATCTTTGTCCTCATGGATCTTCCATCCCCTGAGGTTGGGGAGACAGTAATCAAAATAAATAAGTAAAATGTACAGCAGACTGTGGAGAACAGTGAGGCAGGGGGGTGGTGGAGGAGTGTGGGAAAGGGCAGTTTACAGTTTTAAAAAGATTGGGGAGGGAGGGTATTTAGGGGAATAGATCATTTGAACCAAGATGTGAAGGAGGTGAGGGAGGGAGCCAGAAGGGTATCTAGGGGCAGAAGAGTTTCAGGCCGAGGGAAGAGGCAGTACCAGACGTCTCGGAAGGGGCCTGGAGGAGGGCTGTGATTGAAGTAGAGTAGGCCAGGGGGCAGGGGTTTGGAGATGAGGTCAGAGAGGTGAGGGTTGGATCATGTGGGGTCTTTCAGGCCATTCTCAGTTCTTGGCTTTTACTCTGAGATGAGTAGTTCTAGAGTTCTGAGCAGAGCACTGCCCTGATTGGACTTACCTGCTGCTGTGTGGGGAATAGGCTGTAGGGGGAGCAAGGGGAGTCATCAGGAGACCAAGGAGGAGGCAGTTACTGAAATCCAGGTGAGGGCCGGTGGAGGCCTGGACTGGGTGGTGGTGACAGTGATGAGAAGAGGTTGTATTCCCCATATATGTTGAAGACAGAGCCCATAGGGTTTCCCGACAGAGTAGGTGTGAGGGGTGAGTGGAAGAGAGGAGCCAAGGATTGGTCCAAGGTTTCTGGCCAAGCAATTGGAAGGATGGAGTTGCCAACAACTGAGATGAGGAGGACTTCGAGAGGAGCACATTTAGGGGGAAGACGAGGAGCTCAGTTTTGAACTACTGAGTTTGAGATGCCTGTGGACATTCAAGTGGAGATGTGGAGTAGGCAGTGAGATTTATAAGTCTGGAGTTTGGGGGAAGAGAAGTGGCAGAGGGGGGTGTAGGAGTCATCAGTGAGTGTGTAAGTGGTGCTTTGAACTCAAGAATGTGGCCGAAATGACCTAGGACATGAGTGCAGATGGAGAAGGGGAGAGGACCAAGGACTGAGCCAATGCTGGAGGCCGGGGAGAGGAAAGGAGACCAAGGAGGGTGTCCTTGAAGAGCAGGCTGCCTTCCCGCCTCCCGCACAGCACCCGCTTGATGCTGCACAGCCTAGCTTCAAAGCCCAGCTCTGCCGCTTGCTGGCCGTGTGTCCCTGGACAGGTTGTTTAACCTCTCTATACTCTGTTTCCTCTGCCTGTAAAATGCAAATAATAACAAAGTAGATTTAGAAAATAAAAAAACAACTTAGGAACACATTAGAAACAAAATCTTGCTTGCTATTATTATTATGGACTACATTGTAAACTGCCGATGATGCCAAAGGGAAAAACACAGGGTCTTGTCTTTAAGGAACTTACAGTGTAAACATGAGAAGTAGTTGCAGGGGAAAGAGACATGGCGGCAGGAGAGGCCAGGACCAGGTGCTGTGGAAACATGGGAGAGGGAGGCCCACAGGGAAGGAGGGTACTGGCCAAGGAAGGCTTTACCAAGTAGAAGAGAGGGGCTGAGGGTGGAAGAATGAAGTGGGTCTGGGGCTTGGAGGGGAGCTAGGGTGGGCTGGGCATAAAGGGCATTGCAGGTTGTCAGGACCACCTCTGTAGAGATGAGAGCTCCAGGTACTGTGGGATCAACTGGAGGTTTAGCAGGACCGGGACAAGGAAGTTGTGAGGCTAGCTAGGGAGTGGATGGAGGTCAGATCCAAAAGGATTCGTTAGCCAACCCAAGGAGGGGAGGAGCAGAAGAAGGGTTTAGAATTAGCTCTGTGATTTCAGCAAACTATTTAGCTTTCAAACCCAGTTTTCTCCTCTATAAAATGGTGCTAAGGACTAGCCTCTTGTGAGGATGTCGGTGAGAATTCAGAAGTTGTGAAGTGTTGCGATAGAGTTGGCCTCTGAAATGGTGGGTTATCATCATTACTTTTCTAGAGGCTGGGGTGGCATTGAAGACATTTAAATGTAGGAATGAATGCATGAGTGAGTAGGTGGATGGGCGAGTGGATAGGTGGGTGGGTGTTAATTCCAAGGTCCCTGGAGCTCTTGTCTCTACAGAGATGGTCCTGGCAACCTGCAATGCTCTTCATGCCCAGCCCACCCTGGCTCCCCTCCAAGCCCCAGACCCCCATTCATTCCTCCAGAGATTCAGGATTAACCCTAGCCATGACTGTAAAGGGGGAATTTCAGGCCCAAGGATGGCCAAAGAGGAGGGTATGAAATGGGGCCTGACTGAGGTTGGGAAGGCGCAAGGTTTATTGTCCTGACTTTGAGACCCAAAGACTTGTCCCCTCAGTTTGGTGTCTCATAAGCTTCTCTCATCTGTCCATCTGTCTCTGGTCTCTCTTTGCCTCTGTTTCTTATCCTGTTTATCTTTCTGACTCAATTTATCTTTTCCATCTCTGTCTCTCCCTCCCTTGCTCTAACTCTCCCTTGCTCTTTGTTTTTCTTCCTATTTCTCTTGGTTTCTTTCTCTCTCCCTCCTCCATCACACACTGCCCTTTCAGGTTTGGACAGCAGGATCTCAGGGTTATGATAGGAGTTTGCATCCTCAGTGTTTGACGGCCCAGAATGGCAGCAGAACCCCATAGGACAACTGTACTGCCAGCCAGGGGGTCGGAGTGAGCTGGGTTTGTCTCTGTGATTTTTCCTGGGGACTACCATCCCACCCCAAGAGATCCTGTCTTTTAACCATTGTGCCTGGAAAGGGAGTGACTTGATGGTGAGAGGTTTGTCAGTGATGGAGAGGTTTCTTTGGAGGCCTCCCTGGTACCCTGGGACCCCCTGCCCTGAGGGAGGGGTACTGTGGGGAGATATGTCTCTTCTCTCCCACTGACCGAGCTCCTTGTCCCCCAGGCTGGTGGATGACCGCTGTGTGGTGGAACCCGCAGCTGGGGACCTGGACAACCCCCCTAAGAAGTTCCGAGGTAAGACCTCCACTCCCAGTGCAAACTTCCCTCCCGGGCTGCTGAGTCTTGGGCATGGGACTGAACTCATTCAGCCCCATTCAGCCCCACTGAGCTGGGTCAGACGAGGCTGCCTGCAGCCCTCACGCTGCTGTCTGTGGATCCCCCGTTGGCTTGCAGTGTCGCCATTTTCTTACAACTTCTTCCCTTAATTTTCCGGGGGCCACGCCCAGTTCTCAGGAGCACACCCACTTCTGGCTGGGGGCCAGTTCTCCCCCAAACTCTCCATCAGCCACAAGGCTTTCTTTGTCTGTGTGATTGGGCGTTTTCCGAGGGAACAGGAGGAAAAGAGAATTTCCTCAGGCGTTAGGAGGCCCAGGGTGAGAGCCCCTCTCTGTGCCACGGTCTCATCTGTGTGGTGAGGGAATTGGACGTGATAATCTCCAGGTCCTTTCTCCTGACCCGGGTTGTGTCCTCAGCCCCGGGTGGTGTGGATGACTTCTGCTCCAGGGTGCTTGTGGAACCCAGACCTGGCTCAGCTAAGTAACCCTGGGCAGGTTCCTTCCCTCTTGGGGCCTCTGTGTCCTCTGTGGTCAGTGGGCTGCTCTGTCCCACAGGCACAGGGCCCTTGGGAGAATTAAACGACATCTTGCCGTCACTGTACCCAGCCAGGGTAAGGTGTTATTGTGATTAGCTGTGTGGCTGAGACAGTCAGACAGACGGGTCCTGGGCGTGGTGGGCAGGGTGGGAACAGGCAGGAACACGCCGGGCCACTGCCGCCTCTTCTGGCCACATGGCTGCTCCTCTGGAGAGAGATTACCTGGAATTGTCCTCCAGAGGGATGCTGGGAGGGGAGCAGGATTTAAGATAATCCTGTGGCATCTTTGGCTGTCATCTGATGTGGGCCTTGCCCATCCATTGCGATGTGGAGAAGATGGGGGGAGTTCCTCCCAGCCCGCAGAGCGGCCCCATGTCTGCTGTTCTGCTCCTGCTTCCATCAAGGGCCTCTGAGTGGGGGCTTTGCTGGGGGTTTTAAGGGACATGCCTGGATATGTGGGAACTGTCTCTGGCACTGGACATACACCATCTGGCCCCACTGCCTCTCTCACCTCACTCTTTCCCCTCGGCTCCTCTCTTATTCCTTCCAGTTGCACCAGCCTCCCTGCTGTTCCTCCTGTGTGTCAGCCACATCCCCACCTTTGCACTTGTTTTGTCTGCCTGCAAGGTTCTTACCCAAACAGCCACATGGCTTGTGCTCTCAGTGGCTTCAGGTCTCATATCCTCAGAGGCATTCTCTGACCACCCAATATAAAATTTCCCCTCCCTGCAAATCTCCCTTCCTGACTTACCAGAAGTATTTTAATTGTTTGTTTATTATCTGTCTCCCCTGCTAGAATGTCAGCTCCGCCAAGGCAGAGATTTCTCTCTGTTTTATTCATTGTTTTATCTACAGCGTCTGCCACATAGTGGGCGCCCAGTACGCATGGAGGAGTGACCGCATGCACCAACCCCCTCTTCAGGCTGCCTCCTGCCCCTGCTGCCTATCTCGGGCCTGGCTGCTCTGGCTCCTGTTGACGTGACCCACCAGAGTCACCTAGTTGAGCCCAGCCTTAAAGGCGCTGGGCCCGGGTTCTGGGAGTTTCAGGGTGCTGGTGCAGGCCTTCTGTTTGGAGGTATAGCTTTGACCACGTCCGCTTCTGGGTTCTGAAGGTTATGAGTGGTAGGAAAGGGGGATTGGGGCTCACCTGCAGCCAGAAATAGGAGAGCTTTATAGTTGCTCATGGAAGGGGCAGATTTGCACTCTAGCTGAGGGATTTAGGTAAATTCTTGGGAAGAACTTAGTAAGGGAGAGAGTGCTGAGGGTCCTGAGGGTGGGCTGTGCCAGGGCAGAGAGGGAACTGAGGCTG
>NW_011889006.1:830448-863005 GCF_000151845.1 Pteropus vampyrus
TCTCTCCAAAGTGTGCAGAGCCCTGGGAGGCCCAGGCTGCTGGGCCCCAGTGTGTGGGCACCCCATGCCAGCCCAGCCTCCCTGACCTCTGCCTTGCTGTAGAGGTCTTGTGATACGGCTGCTCTGAATCTTATGCTGCAGGCTGACCCCGGGTCTGGTCATGTTCCCTCCCATGAACCCTTTCTCTTTCTCCTCCTCCTTCGTTCTTGGCTATCGCTGACCCTTACCTTCCCCTCTACCTCAGGGAAGCTCAGAGCTCACAGCCCAGCCACAGGGACCCCAGGAAAATGTGTAGGAGTCGCTTACCCACTCAGACTGGTGGGGGCAGGTGCTGGGATGGGGACTGATGAGGTGGCCTCCCTGTGCTTGCACGGCTGGGTGCTCCCCCGGCCTTATGCCATCTTCCAAGTCCAGTTTATTGTTATTTTCATTATTTTAATGTGAAATATAAGGTATATCAGGACATACTTCAGCTCTACATAAAAATAAAGAGAAAAATAACACACCTATGTACCCACTACTGTGCTCTGTCAAATCCTTTTTACCATGTTTATTTCACATCTTTGCATTTTTAAAGAGATAGCATCTTATGCCCTTAGCGGAAGACAGCTGTGTCTTCCCTCACCCTTTCCCCCTCCCTCTCTCTCCAGAGGCAAACACTTTCAGAAACTGGTGTGTGTCATTCAGCGGCCTGTTTTTATGCTTTTGCTATTAATCCATAAGGATATATTTGTGAATGATGTGGGAGATTGTTTTCTATTTTACACCTCCATATATTAAAGGTACCCTTCTGTATACGTCCCTCTGCACCTTTTCATTATGCACTGTTTTTGAGATTTATCTGTGTTGACACTTGTGGCTCTAGTTCATCTGTGAATAAAATGCAATCCGTGTATCGGTTCTCCTATGGATGGCCATGTAGCTCATTTTCAGTTTTGGAAATTGCCACTGATGTTGCAGTGAGCCCTCTGTTATATATATGCACTACATCTCTTTGGCTCGTGTGCAGGGGTCTCTTGGGTGTGTTCTGAGAGATGCGGGGGACGTTCCAGGGTGGGAGGAAGCCCTTCTACTTTTCAAGGAATGGCCCTGCTGCCTTCCATGGGGGCTGTGGCTGCTCGCCCCGACAGACTGGGGGTGCTGCCCCCATTGCTCCACCCCTATCCTTGCTGCACTTGGTTTTGTCCCACTTAGATTTTCTTCCAGCCTACTGGGTGTGAAATGGCATCTCACTGAGGTTTTAATTTGCATTCCTCTGACTACTAGTGAAATAGGGCATCTTTTCATGTTTATTGGCCACTTACAATTTTGTTCTTAATCCTTTCTTTTTCCTTTTTGTGAAAGTAATACAAGGGGGTGGCTCCATAGTGTAGTGATTAGCATGTCTGCTTTACATGCAGAAGGTCCTGGCAACATCCGTAGGTCAGATGTGGAAGTGTGTGTGTGTGTGTTGGGGTGGGGGAGATTAAAGAAGGAAAAATAAATAAATAAAAGTAATACAAAGACATGCTCTAGGATGAAGATGAAAGCAATGGTGCCCCCCACCCCACCCTCACTCACTTCCTGTTCCCTTCTCCAGGGACAACTATATTAGTAAAATCTGACTAGGTAATTTATTCTTATGGTTAAAACCTCAAAAGAGTGCAAATATACATCGAGAGTCTGCTTTTGCCTGCTCTGCCCCTCCCCCTCCACGATTGCAGGTAACCACATTCAGGTACCACATTCTTTAGTTTCTTATGCATCGTCCAGTAGTCCTTAATGCAAATACAAACATAGATTCCTATTTCCCCTCTTTTCTTACGCAAAGGTAGCAATCTATGTACACTATTCTATTCTTCGCTGTTTTTTACTTTATAAATCTTACTATAGATAGATCCTACTGGAGATCTTTCCATGTTAGCATATAGAAATCTTGAACTCTTTTTTCATTTAAAACTCATTTTTGTTCCATATCCTAGACAAATGTGGAAATCATGTTCCTATCAATTACATAGTTTTAAGCATTTAAAAAATATTTTAAAATTGTGGTAAATATTCATAACATAAATTTGCCATCTTAACCATTTTAAGTGTACAGTTCAGTGGCATTAAGCACATTCTCACTGTTGTGCAGCCATCACCACCATCCACCTATAGAACTATTTTCTTCTTGTGAAACTGAAACCTACACCCATTAAATAACTCCCCATCCGCTTTCCCCACCCCCACCCCTGGCAACCACCATTCTACTTTCCGTGTCTATGAATTTGACTATTCTCAGTACTTCATGTGAGTGGAATCATACAGTATTTGTTCTTTTGTGACCGGCTTATTTCAGGTAGCATGATGGCTTCAAGGTGTACATGTGTTGTAGCCTGTGTCTGGATTTCTGACCTCTATCTCTCTCTTACAGCTACAGACTATTCCATTATGTGGCTCTATTTTATTATTTAACTAGTCCCCTCTGATGGACACTTGGGCTGTTTCTAATCTTTATCATTCCTGCCAGTGCTGCGGCAAAGACCCTTGTACAAATGCAGATGTGCTCTTAGAGTCAATGAGCAGCAGCAAGATTGCTGAATCAAAGGGCAAGAACATCTGTGATTCTGAGCAAGACTGCCAATTGTCCCCACTAGGGTTGCACCATTTTGCACTTCTTCCAGCAACGTAATAAGAGAAAGCAATCACGTTGAACTTTTTTCATTGTTTCTTTGCCAGCTACTCCCAGGTCTCCAAATATTTTGCTTATTCCAGGAGAATTTAGCTCACTTGGCCCACTCTTCTACTTTGTCTCCCCGCATCCTCCCAAAAACATCCTGTTGCTGTTGTGGGTTCTCCTTTGTGATTTTTATAAACCCGGGTTATTTCTCGTTCTGTCTACTCCTCAAGCACTCTGCTCTGTGTCTTCCTCCCACCACTTCCATGTCACTTAATTTTACCTCATCAAGACTGAACAAGCTTTACATTCTCTTCTGTAACCACAATAGAGTCTTGGGTGTTTTGTTTTATAGACGAGTCTAAATATTGAAAAAAAATCAAAAACCAATGTTTGCACGATTTATATATTATTGTGACTGCATAATTTTATTACCTGTTCTTGTCTTGAACCCTCCACTAGTGCTTTTCAATGTTCTTTGAACAAACGGCAGAACCATTTTGTGTGTGTGTGTGTGTGTGCGCGCGTGCGCGCGCGCGCCTTTAAAATGCATATTCCCAGGCTCTACCCCAGACCCGCCAAGATATATGTGGGACCCGGAGTTTTCCCCAGATGATTCTATGCAGTAGCGGTGGCTTTTGGAGTGTTATACACCTTAGTCACTTTCAGGGAATGTCAGTTGACTTTATTAGATGAAGATCCTCTTGTCTGCAGCCTCACAAGCCCTATGCCCCCTGACAGGCATGTGCCCCCAGCATGCACAGTCCTTACTGTAGGAAACCCCCTTGGACTGGACCTACGCTTTTCTCTTGGCTTCCGATGCTGGGTCTCCTGTGTGGCCTCAGTCTTCTGGCTCTCCTTGCACCCTTCCTCCTCTCTGCCCTTCTGCCTTGCGATTTGGCGAGAAGGAAGGTTCTGGCCCCATCTGGGATTCTGACAGAGCTGCCTTTGAGCAGAGAGCACAGCACAGTAGAAGCATGGAGATGTGCATGGGGTGGACCACAAACATTTCAGAGGGCTCAGATCACTTATTCAACAAGCATTTTCTGACATATATTGTGGGTAGGGCTCTAAGGAAGGTTCTTAGTGAGAGAAAAAGATGAATTTGTCAAGGTAGTAAGTTTCCAAGAAATCTATTGAGGAGTCAGGAGCAGGAGGGATCACTTCTGGCTTCCTCTCTCTCCAGAGATGCCCCAGCACAAGGCGTTTTACTCAGACACAAGCTCTGACCTACTAGTGGGCTTTAAATTCCCTTTAATGGGGCGCGACCATCTTTTAAAGAATTGGATAGAATAGAATTAGAATGCGTCAGCCATAGTAAGGGTTGTTATTATTTTATTTTTTTTCTTCAGCTCTCTCTATTCTTCTGTTAAATATATTCAATGAGTTTTAAATTTGGTTATTGAAGCTTTTTATTTCTAGAAATCCCATCTGGTTCTTTTTCAGTCTGCTGTGTCACTTTTTATAGTTTCCTGTTCTCTGCAGAGATCCTCAAGTGTTTCTTTTATTGATTTAAGGCAGAGTAGGCATTTCTGGTTTACAAATGATGTCTGTATCTGAAGTCTTTCACGTCTGTTTCTGGTGTCTGTTTTGTGGGTTTGTTCTTGCTTGTGGTGTCTAGTTCCCGAGTTCCTGGTTATCTTTGACTATAATCTGGTTATTGCATTTGGAAAATTTGGTATGAATGGTTATGGAGTAGGGGAAAAGTACTTTCCTCAAGAAAGAGTGTGCTCCCAGACTCCTGGGGACACCACCTGTCCAAGACCATCCGAAGCCAAGCTCAAGTCTGGGGTTTTTGCACTACCCAGGGGATTCCAACGGGGCTGTAGCTCCTGGAAGGAGCTGTTCTACTCTGGTTTTAGCCTTCGCCAGGGGCGTATCCCTGAGGGGAGGGGTCTCCTGCTACTTCCACCTTCCATGGGCCTGGGCTGGGATTTCTGCCTCTTCACCTGGTGAAGCTGCCCCTGATAAAAGTTCGTGTCTTCTGGAATCAGCAAATAACCTCAGGGTGAAAGTAGCTTGAGTGTTCTGTATCTACCTGGTTTTCCTTTCGATCTTCTGTTATGACCAGATGATTCTTTGCTGTCTCGTCAGTTCTTTAAGAAGTCTTAAAATAACATCCGTTTGAAAAATCTGGTTGTGGAGTCGTGTTCTGGTCGAGCTGATCCAGAATGGAGTATAACCGCAGCTCTCAGCCCTGTCAGACCCAGAGCCTGCCCTGCTTACCAGGGACAGAAGTCTCATGTGATTTCATGAAATGATGATCTGAATATGTATTTCCTAAGTGAGTTAGGTCAGAAGAGCTTGAGAAACTGCTGTAGGGTGACCCTGGGCAGCATCTGTCTTTCCTCCTTTTCTCCTGTCTGGATTGGGAGTGGAGGGAGGTGGGCTGTGGGAGACCAAGGAGCTCAGATGGCCAAGGCCTGGGCTGCTGGCCTCGCTGGCCTCCCGGGGCTCCAGGCTCCAGGCTCAGGGCCCCAATCTCCCTCTCCCATCTCAGCTTGCCAGGCCTGATGTGTGACTGTTTGGTGTCTGACTGCCACTTCTACATTTCACTTGCCTTCCCCTCCACTTGCAATGCCTCATTATTTTCTTCCCTTCAAGGCTAAACTCAAGCCCCCCCACCCCGCAACTCCGCCCCCATTACACATGAGGGAGTTGTTTCTAGATTCATGTGTTCATCTGGCAGACATTTCCTGAGCCCTGGTCTAGGGGCTGGGGACACAGTGATGAGTTCCACCCAGCCCTGCCTGCCTCGTGGAGCTTGGTGAGGTAGGCAAAAATAAGCAGATCAGCCTGTCAGACCCAGACCCCCGTTTAAGTGGAATTAAAAAATAATACAATCTATCCATATCCGTATTATGTAACATAAGAGGGGGATGGGTCCGGGGTCTGAGTGAGCCTGGAGCTGGGGGGAAGTATCAGGCCAATATAATGCTCTAAGGGTGACAAAAAAGAGCAATGAAAGCAGTATATAACACAATCTATATAAACATAGAAACACATAAATAAGTAAGTTAATTAAAATGTATAATAGATAATGTATATTATAGAAGTAAATGTTGGGCACAATTAGAAGACCCAAGGAAGCAGTCAGAGCTTGCTTCTGAATCATGAATACAGCGGTCACAAATATAGGCATTTGGCTCTTGGCGTAGCTATAAGCGATGCATTTTCTGAAACACCAAAAATCTCCTGATAGAGTTTGAACAATACAAAGGACAGTCTTCCCTCCGTTTATATCTGAGTTGCTTTCCTGGAAAATTCAATGTTTGCTAAAACCATACAAAAACTGCTTTGTGTTTCTGTATGCCACTCTGGGCCCAGAGCACTGCCTGCAGCTGTCCACATGCAAGTGTGCAGCAGAACATTCGAAGCAGGTGTCTCACTGGACAGTCTTCATGGTGCAGATGTCCTGCCCACTAAATGCCAGGTGTGACTTCAATCGCTGGATAATCAAAATTGCTCCCCCCATTTTCAAAACACCCCCTGGTGTGTGGCCCTACTCCCCTGACTCCTGCTGGGAGCCAGTGGCCTCTAGCAAGGCAGAGAGATTGATATAGTGACTGGGGGATCTGGGGAAGCCCTGGGAGCTCCAACTCAACCTGAAGAAGCAGGAGGACTTCCTGGAGGGGGTGACACTCCAGCTGAGCAGAACGCCACGAAGGCATACTCTCTCCAAAAAACTGAGTGCATGTTTCTGGAAGTGGTGACCATTCATGCTGGTGGTGCTAAGGTGGGCTGGGCAAGGCAGCCCTTGGTGGCTCTGTCTGCTCTTGGAATTGCCATTTACCACCTCCCTCAAGGAAGTTCTGTCTTCTCTGAACTTTGACTCACACTTCTTTTCTCCTCCTGAGGGCACCAGGGGCCTCTGCCTGCTCACTGGCTAGATGGAAAATACAGTTTCACTTTTAGTTCCCAGGGGCTGTATGCCAGCTTTTACCAGAGCAGGGACATAGCCTTCCTTCTGGAGGGTAGATGAGAGGGGCTGAAGGAGGGGGCTCCCCGTCTCTGTGATCTGCTCCCCCAGCGGTCCCTTTCTAGGTCCCCCAGCACACTATCTTTTTCCTGCATTCCATGCTACTGGAGCAATGTGCAGTTCTGGAGGCACAGCCCTGCAGCGTGAGAGGCGTCTTAGAGGCCATAAGCCCACTCCCTTGCCCAGGGTGTGATTCCCTCCTCTGACAGGGCACTCACTGCCTCACAGCGCAGCTCTTGTCAAATAGACCTAGTCTCCTGTGTCAGCATTTCACCATGACCCAGAATCCAAGATCTCCTCCCGCCACACTGTAGAATAGGCTTTTCCAACTCATGCATCCTTTTGATAAGCAGAAAAATCTTACACCCTTCTGGAGTTTGGGCTTATGACAATCATTAGTATTTTGTGTGCTTTCCAAAATAAAAATTGTAATAGTGAATTTGTTTCTGGAATTTTGTTTGGCCCTGCCTTAGGTTAAGTTCCCTAAGGTGGGAGAATTATTGAGCCAAGTTCTCAGGAGGAGAGTGAGGGAGCCTTGCTCACACAGGGCAGAGGAAGAGCAGACAAAGATGTAGTTTCAGGGGAAGAGAAGCCTTAGCTTGATCCCACCAGGAGCTGGGGAGTGACCGGCACACAGACAGTCTCCCAGAGGCCAGGCTGTTACCTGCCTGCGCCAGCCACTGGATGGGTCTGCTCTTTGGGAGGGGGATGTAACTTCTCAGGTATCTATGGCAGTTGGCCAGAGAAGGATGCAGGTGTGAGCTGACAGCTGCCAATGTCCACAAAAGCTGGGCACTAACAGGGCAAAAGGTGAGGGCCCAAGAATCTCAGATTAATCTCCCGTGGGGCAGAAAGCATGTATCCACCTCACAAGTGAGACCCTGTTCTCAAACCTCCTATCGGGACTCTCCATTCCTCTTAGTCTAGGACGCTCTAAGTTCTTCAGGGTTCTTCCAACCACTACCTCTTTACGTGGGGAGCTGAGGTGAGATTTGAGGGCAGGGCTGCAGGCTGGGGTTTTCTCGGTGGAGGGCCCTGAGCCTTATGTGAACCAGTCTCCCTGCTTCGCCCACCCTACCACAGACTGCCTCTTCAAGGTGTGCCCCATGAACCGCTACTCGGCCCAGAAGCAGTACTGGAAGGCCAAACAGACCAAGCAGGACAAGGAGAAGATTGCCGATGTGGTGCTGCTGCAGAAGTTGCAGGTGTGTGTGCGCAGGGGTGCGCTGTGTGTGTGTATGCATTAGGAACCTGAGCACGCACCCAGGGCCACTGCTTGCCAGAGCTGACGGGGGCCCTGTGGCGGAGCTGGTTTTTAAAACCCCAAAGTGCAAGATTGGTGTGCACTGCTGTGAGTGAGGTGGAAGGAGTAGAGTGTCCTCCCAGTGATCCACTCGTCTCTATATGACCCTTTGTGCCACTTAGAAGAAGGTGCCCCTTCCTCCAGGCTGGCACAGCCCTATGCCAGGGCACGTGGCTCAGTGAGTGGAAGGTAGACAGGGTTCAGCTCCCACCCAACCCTTCAGCTAGACACCGTGGTGCAGTGAACAACCTGTATAGCTGTGCAGTGGCTCCAGGGAACATGATTTGAGAACTAGTCTTAATGTCTCCCCTTTGTTTTACAGAATTGGAGCCTGGGACCTATAGAGGGGACTGAGCTTTCTGTGGTTATCCTCTAAGTTTGCAGTAGGGCCTAGATGGTCCCTGGGTCTCTGACTCACCTTGGATTCCTTGGACAGATGGGTGGTGTAAGGTGTGAGGGCCTGGTGGTTGCTCATGGGCCTTCGGGTCAGTGGCCCAGTTCAAATCCTGGGCAGTCCTCTCTGGACAGAGCTCAGGGCCCCAGGCCCAGGCCCCATGGAGAGGAGAGTGAGAGGCTTTGGTGTGTTAGCACTTTGCACACTACTTCTGAGACTCTCTTGGCCCTGATGCCCCCCACCTCCTGTGTTCCTTGCCCTGAGGAGTGAGTGTGAAATGGGAGAATGGTGAGCCTGCCCCACAGCTGTGAACTAGGCTGGAGAGAGAGGGCTGGGGGGTGGGCTGCCTAAGCTCTGTGATGAAGAACCCCATCCCTTTCCCTGGGCTGGGACTGTCACAGGCTTCCTGCTGCTACTGACACAGGCTGAGGCTGAACTGGGAATCTGGTCTGGGCACAGGGCCCTCATATGTGCACAGACACTGCTCAGAACTACATGTAGTCACACAGCTATGTACTGTGGGTCTGCGGAAAGTCACTGGTACACAGCAAAGCTCCCCTACAGCCACCTTCACGCTGGCCTCAGTCTTGAGGCCCCTTTAATGGGACCGAAAAGAAAGCAGAGGGACCAGTGCTCTCAGGAAGTGCCAGTCTGGAGCCCCTGACTCCAGGAACTCCCCCTGTCTGATGGAGGAGATAGAGCCTGTCCCCAGCTGGGGTAGCTTTCAGTCTAATGTGACATAAGTGCCAAAAAAGGTGTCCTTAATGGAGTGCAAACCAGATCCTCAAGGCCTCCAGAGCTGCATCCATCAGAATTGAATGTGGCCAATCAGGGAAGGCTCCCTGGAGACAGTGAGCTGGGAACACACACAGTTTTTGGAGGGAGGGTGGAGGAATGAGGTAGAGGAGGAGGGAGTGGCACCAAGCATGCCTGTCAGCCATTGGGCTGGGGCAGGGGTCCCTTGTTGGGGCGTTAGGAATCTGGTGAGGCGGGGGTAGTGAGGCACAGCTTAGGTGTCTGCTGGGCTGTCTGAGGTCATAGGGGACTCAAGGCCTGGCTGGCATGCCCCCTCCAGAGGGAGGTGATGGAGTGGAGACACACTAGTGGTAGGCAGCGTTGAGGGATTTGGTTCCTTGAGCTGCAGGATGTATCACCTCAGGCTGCCCTTCCACACTTAGAGCCTCAGTCCCTCTCAGTAATGGGAGAGAACGGGTCAGATGGCCTCTGAGAGTCACTCTGGGTGCAGTGCCAGAAACTGTGTGTGTGTGCATGCACGTGCATGTGTGTGGGGGAACATGCTCCTCCAGGAGTGGGCTCCTCCACCTAACACGTACCTGTACAGCATGCAGCCCAAATGGAGCAGAAGCAGAACGACACGGAGAACAAGAAGGTGCATGGGGACGTTGTGAAGTATGGCAGTGTGATCCAGGTGAGACCCCCACCCTGCATCTCCCCCTGAGGAGGCCTGGGCTGCTGTTGGGTAAGGAGTGCCAGCTGACATGCCCTCTGTGGGTTTGTCCCCAGTGGGAGGCTCTGGGACTGCCTCTGGGACTGCATATCTGTTTCTGTATATGGCCTGAGTAGCTGTGTCCAAGGGTGTGTGTTCAGCATGGTGGTTACCAGCACCGATTCTGGATCCACGTGGTCTAGGTTCAAATCTTGTCCCTGTGACTTAGGCAAGTTACCTAACTTCCTGGTGCCTCCATGTTCCCATCTGTAAGATCAGGCCAATGATAGTAGTTCCCTCTTGGCATGAAATAATACCTATAAGGTATTTAGAACATCGTTTTATGTGATCACCTGGGTGCCCAACTCGGCGTGTTTGTGTGTATGGTTGTGTGTGTCTCAGTCTGTGTGTTTGAGTCTGTGTGTCTGGCAGTGTGTACAGCCAGCTGTGACCAAGGGTCCAGTAGGCCCCCCCCAGTAACCCCCTCTCTGATGGGCTGGCCTCCTGGGGTTCCTCACCTCACCCCCAGCTCCTGCACATGAAAAGCAACAAGTACCTGACAGTGAACAAGCGGCTGCCGGCCCTGCTGGAGAAGAATGCCATGCGGGTGACGCTGGATGCCACGGGCAATGAGGGCTCCTGGCTCTTCATCCAGCCCTTCTGGAAGCTGCGGAGCAATGGGGACAATGTGAGGACAGGGCCGGGCTGGAGGGCCCCCGTGGGAGGTGAAGGCCACAGCTCCAGAGGAGCTTCTAGATGCTCTTTGATGTGGGCATTGAATCAGGTCATGTCCACTTTTTAGAGGAGCAGACTGAGACCAGAGAGAGGCCTGGGGCTTTGGCCCTTCTCACCCTTACTCTGCCGGCTTGTCCCCATAGGTGGTCGTGGGGGACAAGGTGATCCTGAATCCCGTCAATGCTGGGCAGCCTCTGCATGCCAGTAATTATGAGCTCAGTGACAATGCTGGCTGCAAGGAGGTGAGTGGGGTGGTGGGGCCAGCCCTTCAGGGGAGAGGTGACCCACAGTCCTGAGGGTATGGACCCACCCCTCCCCACCAGGGTCTCTTCCTCCAGTCCCTTCTGGCCCACTGGTTAAGTTGGGGCTCACCGCTCTCCCACCCATCTCCCAACATTGCCCCCATTCTCTACCCCGCAGGTTGGCAGCCCCAGGGCACTTGGGCTGAGTTTTGAGGGCTCTGGCTGGGAGAAGACACCTCCTCCTGTGCTCTTGTGGGGGCTGGGCTAGTCCTCTCCTTGCCCCTCTCTAGGACTTCAGTGATGCCTCGCTCCTCAATGGTTTGGGTCTGCCTGGCATCATGGGTCTCTCCGCCCTTCCCCAGGTCAACTCCGTGAACTGCAACACCAGCTGGAAGATCAACCTCTTCATGCAGTTTCGAGACCACATGGATGAGGTGTTGAAAGGGGTAAGGTCATGGAGCACCCTCCAACCCCTGCCCCGCCACTGCCTTACCATTCCTGCCCTGTACCCAGCTCTGCTCGCCATCTGGCCCTTCCCTCCATGCACCCCCTGCTCTGGCTCTCTCCGCCCCCACAGGGGCCCACCCACCAGCCCCAACTTGACCTCCCCTTCTCTTGTTTCTGGCCTCATAATCTCCCTCTCCAAGTTCTGGCTGTTCTCAGTTTGTTCACTTGCTAAGGGGGTGTCAGTGGACTAGGGTCCCCATCCTCCCACCTTGGGGTGGGCCCAGATCTTTTGAACACCCTGTCCCCTTCCCCACACCAGCTCGCTGGATCCAGACCAGGCCCCCTACTCTTTGCCCTGTGCCCTCTTGGACAAGGACATGAAGCGACTGAGTCAGGGCCTGTGTCCTGGTTCTAGACCTGCCAGTGTGGACGCTAGAACATGAGGGGTTGACAGGTGGGGAGGGATGAGCCTGCGGAGGAGAAAGTACTGCTGGAAAATATCGCAGTAAAGACTTTCGGAGGGACCAGAGCAGAGGGTGGAAGGAGGGCTGGAAGAGGTCGTCAGAGAAACCCTGAAAACCAGACGTAGGGGGAGAGAGGATTCAGAGGTTCCCAAGGGGGCTTATAGGGGATGAAACTAGCCAGTTGGGGTGCAGGCGGTAAGTGCAGGGGAAGATTTGAGGGGCAGATTTGGGGGAAGCAGTGAGGGTGGGACTCCTCAACTAGGGGAATTAGCGGTGATACCTGTTAAAGGGACAGGTGACAGGCTCACGAACAGCTACCTAAGGAGGCCGCCCTATGTTTACTACACAGAAACCTGTAGTGTTCCCTTTGCCCTTCTCCCCCAGCCAGGCTACTCTGTCAGACTTTCCTGTCCCCCTCAGGCTTCCTCAGTCCCTCGTCCTCCTCCCTCCCACCTCCCAGACTGTTTCCCATCTATCCATGCTCTGTGCCTTTCTCTCCCTCCCTTAAGCCTGCACATCATCCGCACATCAGTCAAGGCCCAGTCCACGTGCCACGTCCTCTTGGAATCCTTCCCTCATTATACATTCCAGCTCCAATTTTGTGTAGCACTTAGAAAAGGAAGCATCACTGGGCCAAACCCTCAGGTGCTGCCCAGAGTGGTTTTGGTGACTCTATCATGGCTCCAATGTTAGATTCCAGGCAACTTGGAAGAGAGACTTGAGCTAACAAAGCCCATCCTTTGTTTGGTGTCACCCTGCACTACCTGGGTGCAGAAGTCACCAGGTTCTGCTATAGTAACTGACCCAATCTGTGTATATGTGTTCATCTCTTCATTCATCCACTCAACGCATTCCCTCCATAGATGTCGGCTGAGTACTTTGTGTCCAGCGCAGTGCAGGAGAAACAGATAATGCTGTCAGTAACAGTGATAGGAGTGGCAGCCGTGCCCTGAGAGCCTGCTGAGTGGTTCGCTATGGGAGGAAGTGTAGTGGGGAGGTGAGGGTGTGGGCTCTGGAGCTGCGGTATGGATTCATGTCCCATTTGTCCCTAGCTACATGACCTTCGGCAGGACACTTTACCTTCTCTGTGCCTCAGTTTCTCCACCTTTAAAATGGAGATAATGATATATGTATCCAGAGGGTTAGTGTGAAGATTAGGTGAGGAAATTCATGTAAAGGGCTTGCACAGTAGCTGGCACATGATAAGAGCGTAGTGTTACTTCTTTATACAAATTACAGTCCTCACAATTTCTGCAAGGTCAATGTTCCATTTACAGAGGTGGAAACTGAGGCCCAGAGATGTTAAGGGACTTATACAAGGTCACACAGCTTATAAGAACAGGGCCGGGATCCAAACTTGGTCTCAGTGTCCAGAGCTACAGAGATGAACAGGCCATGGTCCCTGCACTCCAGCTGCTCCAGGCCAGCAGGGAGCAAAAGGAATGAGCATGATGTATCAATACTTGGGCAGAAAGGGCCCAAGAGGGGTGTAACCATGGGCCTGGGGAGATCCCTCCTGCCTTCATGGAGGCGGTGACTTGAGATTAGACTTTAGAGGTCAGGCAGGGTTTCTAGAGGTACAGAGTGGGGAGGGGGATGATCAAGGGCAGGTTCGAACATGAAAGGCTGGGGAAGACTCTGGGTAAGAGCATGTCCCGCCCCAGCTGTCTGGAGCTTCCGAATTTGGGGTCTAAGCTGAGGGCTATGGGCAGTGCCTAGCTGAGGGTCCTGGCTGCCCTCTGGTGGGGTTCAGCGTGCATCTCACCCTCTGCTTGCTGGCTCTGGAAGGAGCAAGTGGGGTCCAGCCAGCCGCACCTGCATCTGAGGCATGTGGTGTTGGCCCCTGGGAGGGTCCTTATCCATTCTGAGCCTACACCCGCTGCCTGCAGGGAGACGTGGTGCGGCTGTTCCATGCGGAGCAGGAGAAGTTCCTGACTTGTGATGAGTACAAGGGCAAGCTGCAGGTGTTCCTGCGTACTACACTGCGCCAGTCTGCCACCTCGGCCACCAGCTCCAACGCCCTCTGGGAGGTGGAGGTCAGATTCCTGCTTTTGGTGCCTGGGACCCAGCCCTTCTCTCCAGCTCTGGGCTCCACCCCTCCCTCTTCCCCCATCACCGTGGGGGGTGGGAGGTCAACCCTGCCTCTACTCTGAGCACCCCCAGAGTCAAGAGGCCAGGAGAGGTCCAGGAGACACCTACCCAGAGCTCTCTAGGCCTCCAGTGCCCCTCCTTGCCATGCTTCCCCCTTTGAACTTCTCCTCCCTGAATAACCTCACCCCTGCCTCACCCCTGCACCCCCCAGGTGGTCCACCATGACCCCTGTCGTGGAGGAGCTGGCCACTGGAATGGCCTGTACCGCTTCAAGCACCTGGCCACGGGCAACTACTTGGCTGCTGAGGTGAGTGGGGAGGCGAAAGGCATCCTGGGAGCTCAGGCTATGTGTGCTTAGGGGCATGCACAAGCATGTGTGCCTGGTGCCCGTCTACACACATAGATGTGTCTGTGGAATCCGGCTTACTTGTACTCATACATTTATTTAACATATTATCAAATGAATGCACAACTGTAAATAAGCCTAATAAATATTATGCCGCTACTATTTGCCAGGAGCTATTCTAGGCACTGGGAGATAGCGGTGAGCAAAATTCCCAGAATGGAACTTACATTCAATATCCATGTGTGTCCATAATGCACAGGCTTGTGTGTATTGGGATATTCCTGTGTGTGTGTGTGTGTGTGTGTGTGGTGTGTGTGTGTGTGTGTGTGTGTGTGTGTGTGTGTGTGTGTGTGTGTGTTTGTGTGTGTGTGTTCATCTGTGGGTCTGGAGAGGGACCATGAAGGGTAGGATCTGGGGGCTCTCATTGGTGGCTCCTCCAGGAGTCACATGGATTTTGGGGCTGGGGTGGCTACTGGGAGGGTGGGGGCTGCCTGCCCCAACCTAGGGCTGTATGTAGACTTTATTTTGGGGTAGGAGTCATGTGAGTATAGCTTGGTATTCAATAGCTCTCCCCCATCTTGTATCTTTGTCTAGGAGAACCCCAGCTACAAGGGCGATGCCTCTGATCCCAAGGCAGCAGGAGTGGTGAGGACCAAAGCAGGGCTCTAGGGCCAGGGGAACAGTGACTAACCTTGTGCATCACTCTCTGGGTGGGCGGGGCAGGGGAGGCCATGAGACCCTGGGAGGTGGATTAGAGAGAGAAGGCCTCTCGGGTAGGATCTTGGTGGTTTTAGGGGGCCCAAGAGGAGGGAGGAACTCCTGCCTGAGCTGGGATCTTCACCCCAGGGTGTGCAGGGTCGTGCAGGTCGCCGGAACGCTGGGGAGAAGATCAAGTACCGCCTCGTGGCTGTGCCTCATGGCAACGACATTGCCTCGCTCTTTGAGCTGGACCCCACCACACTGCAGAAAACTGACTCTTTTGTGCCCCGGTGGGTAGGCGCCATGTGCCTGGGGGCTGGCTGGGGGTACCCAGGTTGGGCCTGCCTGTCCCTGGATTCCCTGCATCCCCTACTTCTTTGTTCTCCTGAGGTCCTTGGGCCTTAGGAACTGCATGACCTGTCCCCCTGGGGATTGAGCTCTGAGACTTGTAGGCAGGTAACTGCTATTGAACTCTTGCTGTGCTAGTGGCTTTATCGAAATGCTTTCTCTCCAGCATTCTTTGCTCCTGTCAATCTGGATGTTTAGGAGCAGGCTGCATGATAGTTTGTCCAGGGTATACTGGACTCCTGACCTGTAAGGCCCCTAACCTTGAGATTCTAGGACTTTACATCAAGAAACTTCCTGGGTGTCAATCAGGCATTATCATTTACTAGCCGTATGACCTCAGGCCACGTGCTCAATCACTGTGCCCCAATTTCATCACCTGTCAAGTGGGAATATCTAGTCTACCCAGAGTCACTATAGGCCCACGATACCTTATCTGAAACTCTTGGGGCTAGTTCCATTTGGAGATTCAGATTGCTTTTCATTTCAGAAAGGTAATTATATTTCATAATCAAAGACATGAGTATTTCTGCTGTGAAACACATGTATATTGAGACTAAATGGGATAAACAGTCTCAATAGCCTCATTTGTCCAAATGAATTTTGGTCCCAAGTTTACAAACAAGCCTTGGCTTTTCGAGCGCTTTGGGTTTGGGGAGTGTGGGTGAGGCGTGTGTGCCTGGGTAAGCGTGGCCGTTAGCACGGGGCCTAGGGCGCTTGCTGGTCACTTGTCTCTGGCTCCTCACCTGGAGGGGACCAACCCCTGACTCATGGCTGCTGGGTGTGGAGCGTTAGCACGGGGCCTAGGGCGCTTGCTGGTCACTGGTCACTTGGCTCTTCACCTGGAGGGGACCAACCCCTGACTCATGGCTGCTGGGTGTGGAGCGAGGTGGAAGATGTGAAGCCCTTGGGGGTTAGAGAGGGCACACAGCTGTGACTTGCTCCGTGGCGCATTCTGTGCCCTTCCCCTGGCTCTGCCTGCAGGAACTCGTACGTCCGGCTGCGGCACCTCTGCACCAACACGTGGATCCAGAGCACCAACGTGCCCATCGATGTTGAGGAGGAGCGGCCCATCCGGCTCATGGTGCGGGATGCCCAGGGCCGGGGGGCTGGGCTGGGGTCCGAGCTTGTCCCTGGGCACCCTGCTGACCTCTGTCCCTGCAGCTGGGCACCTGCCCCACCAAGGAGGACAAGGAGGCCTTTGCCATCGTGTCGGTTCCTGTGTCCGAGATCCGAGACCTGGACTTTGCCAACGATGCCAGCTCCATGTTGGCCAGTGCCGTGGAGAAACTGAACGAGGGCTTCATCAGCCAGAATGACCGGAGGTGCTCAGGACAGGGTTACTGAGATTTTCTGAGAGGCTTGTCCTCCCGGGGTCTGCTTTTCATGAACAAAGGAGTTACGAAGCAGAGGCTGGGCAGGCTGGGCTTGCATGGGGGGCACAGAAGTGGGGACTGATTTCTGTGGGGCTCTGGGTAGCCCCAGGCCCCTGCCTCACTGTTCACGTACTCCCAGAATTAATCCTATGATGGAGCTCTCATTACCCCTGTTTTACTGATGATGGGACTGAGGTTCAGAGAGACTTGTCCAAGGTCACACAGCTAGTTAAATGGCAGACAGAATGGAAATGATGAATCCTTCACACCAAACACCCTGCCTTGTGCCCTGTTGTTCCTTTTCAGATTGGAGTACACTGAGAATTTTTTGTCTTGGGGGCACTTCAGAATCCAGAGTGGGTGGGGCAAGGGTGCATTTTGAGAGCAGTTTATGATGAAGCTGGGGAGAGAATTTCAAGGCCAGTGATGATGGGCTTTATGCTTTGGATAGCAGCGCTGGTATGAGACCTCGTGAGAGCTGTATTTGGTCACAAGGGATGGTTAGCCATGGGGGGATGTGAGAGCACATGGTAGGTCCTGGGGGCTTTCTCATAGTCAGCGCCTCACACTCGTCATCCCTCATGTCCTTTTGTGAAGGTTTGTTATCCAGCTGCTGGAGGACCTGGTGTTCTTTGTCAGTGATGTCCCCAACAATGGGCAGAACGTCCTCGACATCATGGTCACCAAGCCCAACCGGGAACGGCAGAAGCTGATGAGGGAGCAGAACATCCTCAAACAGGTGCCTGTGCCCATGAGCAGGACCTGCAGTGGCAGGCCTTGGGGAAGGGGCCAGGCCACATGGAACAGGGTGCCTTTTTAACACAAGTTTGCCTTTTCCTGTCTCTAGTTGACCTACAATCTCTACAGTTTCTCATCATTCCCTTTTAATAAAAAAACTATACATTTACTGAGCACTTAGCATGTGCCAGGCACTGCCCTAAGTGCCCTACATGTATTGGCTCATTCGATTCTCTCAACCTGGCGGAGACCCTATTATTATCCCCATTTTACCTGTGAGGAAACTGAGGCACACAGAGGTTGGAGTACACAGCTAGGAAGGAGCAGGGCCAGGATTTGAACTCAGGATGTTGGGTCCACAACTTGTGCTTTAAAAATTTTTTTTCTAAGTTTTTATTATGAAAATTTTCAAATATTGAGAAAGTATTGAAAGAATAGTATAATGAACACCGCACATCTACTGTCTGAATTCACATGTTACCATTCTGCCAGTTTGGCTTCATGTATCTCTGCGTCTATACATCCATCTTCTATGCATGCATTTCAAAATCGGGTGTACCTCACCCCTAAAGTTTTCAGCGTGCACCTCCTAAGAATAAGGACATTGTCCTTCATAAGCACAGTACCATTCTCACACTCAAGAAAATTTGCAATTATACCCTATCTGTATCAAATTTCTCTACCTTTCCCAAAATGTCTTTTTAAAGCTTGGTTTTCTTTTTTGAACCAGGATCCATTATGATTTTCTCACTTCATTCTGTTCTGTCTCTTTGGTCTCTGTTCTAGAACAGTTTTTCACCTCCACCCAATCCCCACCTTTAAGAAATTTTTAAATTACATTACTTTTTTTTATTTTTATTTTTTAACAAGCGAGGTCTGTGTTTTGTTTTTTAAGCTCTGGCCACACTGCCCTGGCCTGCCTTTTCTCTTAGTCGCAGACCCCTTTGCTCTTACCCCAGACTCTGAGCCAGGCCCAGGATCTGAATTGAGATTAGAATTCACATCGGTGAGGGATGGGCTGAGGTCAGTGTTAGGATTCTGGCCAGGAGAAGGGAGTGAGGTTCCTGGGGAAATTAGGGGTGCAGGCAGGTGTGGGGAATCCCTTCTTATTCTCCCTGCTCCCCCAGATCTTTGGCATTCTGAAGGCTCCGTTCCGTGACAAGGGGGGTGAGGGGCCCCTGGTGCGGCTGGAGGAGCTGTCGGACCAGAAGAACGCCCCCTACCAGCACATGTTCCGCCTCTGCTACCGGGTGCTGCGGCATTCCCAGGAGGACTACCGCAAGAACCAGGTGCCTGCCTGCCCTGGCCGGAGCCCTCTTGGCCCGGCACCCCCGCTCACTGCTTGCTGGCTTGCTGACTCCAGTCGTGCTTTCATTCACTCAGCGAGCGTTTACTGAGGCACGCACCGTGTTCTAGGCACTGTTTTAGGCCCTAGGAACATGGTAGGGAACTAGACAGTAGGGCTGGCTTCATGGGCATATAACGTTCTGTGCTGGATTTACTGCTCTGTTGCTGTCTTGAAATGGTTAATATTTAAAAGGGTCCTGCCGTTTCATTTTGCACTGGGCCCCACAAATTATGTAGCTGGTCCTGCCAGACAGACAGACAATTTCAGTCTGGCAGGGAGACAGACCTTGCGCTGAATAACTATATTGTATAAACCTCCTCTTCGGCCCAGTGTGGGCTTCCTCTCCTGGACCCCCCCTTTTCCATGATCAGGGTCCCCTGCTGGTGTCAGGGCCCTCTCTCGAGGTCTGGGGCAGTTTTCTGGAGCAGAGCTGCCACCCCAGTGACCCCAGCCTGTCTGCCCCCCAGGAGCACATTGCTAAGCAATTTGGGATGATGCAGTCCCAGATCGGCTACGACATCTTGGCTGAAGACACCATCACTGCCCTGCTGCACAACAACCGCAAGCTCCTGGAGAAACACATCACCAAAACCGAGGTGGAGACCTTTGTCAGCCTGGTGCGGAAGAACCGGGAGCCCAGGTGGGCCCGCCGCCCTCTACTGAGCCCACTCTCTCCTCCCTCCACCCCTGCCCAGGGTAGAAAGTCAGCTGCTGCTGGTTGTTAAAATACTTCTGTCTCTGCTGACAAATTGCCACCTCTCTGAGGCCCTGGTCTTCTAAGCTCCTCCCTGGGCCCCCTCTCCAGTTGGGCTTAATTTAGCAATAAGAGGGTTGATGCCTGGTGCAGCAAGAGGCCCTCAGACCCTTCTCCGGTGACAGAGTCAGTGCTTGCATTGACTCAGTTGTTAAATTTTTTAATATCACTCCTGTCCTTGTGCCTCCTTTATCCTGATTCCCTGAACCCTCACCTAGCCTCACCCCCTGCCCGTGGGCTGTCCCTGGCAGCCCGTCTCCAAACTTTGAGGAGAGAGCAGGAGCAGTTACTGGTCCAGGGAGCCTGTGCTGCCAGCTGGGGGAAGGGGAGGGTGGGCTTCGTCCCCTGGGGCCAGTCTCTGAGTGCCGTCCCCCACCTCTGCTCTCACTACCCCAGGTTCCTGGACTACCTCTCCGACCTGTGTGTATCCAACCACATTGCCATTCCCGTCACCCAGGAGCTCATCTGCAAGTGTGTGCTGGACCCCAAGAACAGTGACATTCTCATTCAGACCGAGTGAGTGATGTCTCCTACCCAATGTCCTACACCCAGGGCTGCTTCCTGCCTGGCTCCCCAGCTGCCTCAGAACTTGGGCCCCATCTGGGTTTAGGCTAGAACTGATACCCATGCTCTCTGCAGATATGTGCCCTGTACCTGCTGTGTGCCCACTTCTGTGCTGGCACTGGGGGAGGGGCAGAGCAGAAAGGGGCACAGGAGAATAAGCCAAGGCCCCTGTCCTCAAGAAGCTCACAGCCTGTTTGGGCTTCCAAGCTGGAGGTGGGTCCTCCATGGGAAGCAGCATGGGAACCTGACGGGCTCTCAGCCAGGCTCTGGGGAGACAGGACTATGTGGCTGGCCTGCTTGGGAAGGGCTCTGGGTATTGAGTCTTGCCCCTGCTACCTGTGATGGGTGGCATTGGTCTACAGACTTCGGCCGGTGAAGGAGATGGCCCAGGCCCACGAGTACCTGACCATCGAGTACTCAGAGGAGGAAGTGTGGCTCACGTGGACTGACAAGAATAATGAGCACCATGAGAAGAGTGTGAGGCAGCTGGCCCAGGAGGCCCGGGCTGGCAATGCCCACGACGAGAATGTGCTCAGCTACTACAGGTGCCTCTGCTCCAGCTCCTTCCCCTCTTCAGTGCTTCTGTGCCGTTTGGCCTTCTCTGGAAGCCTTCGGCCAGTCCTTGCTGAGGGATGAGCTCCCAAGGCTTCAAGGGGGCCTCCTACCTCCACTTGTCTGCAGTGCAGCCTTCACCAGCTGGGCTAAGTGAAGGACGACTGTGTAGTCCAAGGAGCACTGGGTGGCTTTTAGGCCAAGCTCAGCTTAGTGACAGCCCTGAAAGAAACCCAAAACAGGCTCCGTACATATATTTTAAGAACCAGAATACTAGATAACACTTATCAAATGTTCACTGTATACCAGGCCCTGTTTAAAGCCTTTCATACCATCATACATTTAAGCTTCACAATAACCCTGTGAGGTAGGGACTACCGTATTTCTCATTGTAAAGTTGAGGAGACAGGCACAGAGAGGGAGAGGAACTCGCCCAAGGTTACACAGCCATAAGTGGTGGGCCACGGTTCAAACCCAGGCTGTCTGGCTCCAGAGCCCATGGTAGGTAATACAGGGCTGAGGAGGAAGCAGAGGGCATGACATCACCCAGTGCAGAGCAAAGCTTCCTATAGTTCTCTTTTCTACAACTCTCCCGTCAGGGCTGCCCACACTCCCCTCCTCTTTTTCTCAGTCTGCCTGAGGCTGGTTCCTCTCACCCCACTCCTCTCCTTTTCCGGTCCCAGCCTTTCTTTCAGCCATCCCTCTTCCCATGAAGACCTGTCCTGGCTGAGCCAGAAAGTGTTTTCATCCTTAGCAAGTTGGGGGAGATTTGAAATACTTATAAGTCTAGACTTTTTCCTTTCACCTCTCTTACTCAGAATTGTGTCCTTTCTGTGATAGTGGCCGGCGCATGGATTAACCCAAGTCCCTTTGTCACCTCCTCAAGTCCTCAACAAGCCTAGGCTCATGCTAGCAGCCTTCACTAGCCCACCTGCCGTGTTCTCAGCATCCTCCCTGCCCTATAGGTACCAGCTGAAGCTCTTTGCCCGCATGTGCCTGGACCGACAGTATCTGGCCATCGATGAGATCTCTCAGCAGCTGGGCGTTGAGCTGATCTTCCTGTGCATGGCGGATGAGATGCTGCCCTTTGACCTGCGCGCCTCCTTCTGCCACCTGATGCTGCATGTGCACGTGGACCGTGACCCCCAGGAGCTGGTCACACCTGTCAAGTTTGCCCGCCTCTGGACAGAGATCCCCACAGCCATCACCATCAAGGAGTGAGAGGGGTGGGGGAGGGTGGGCCAGGCAAGGCTGGGGTGGGAAGTCCTCAGGGACCCTCATGCCTCACTGCCTCTACCCTCAGCTATGATTCCAACCTCAATGCCGCACGAGATGACAAGAAGAACAAGTTTGCCAGCACCATGGAGTTCGTGGAGGACTACCTCAACAACGTGGTCAGCGAGGCCGTGCCCTTTGCCAATGAGGAGAAGAACAAGCTCACCTTCGAGGTGGGCTAGGGCTTAGCGGGGCTCTGGCTTGTTCTCTCCCTGGGCCTCAGCTGCTCTCAGGGATGAAGTATAGGATCCATGACCTCACTTCCCTCAGGAACCCCAAGCAGTGCAGGAAGACAGCGTAGTCTGCTGGGACTCCCCAAGAGGGAGGCTTCTCTCCTCACCTTATCAGCCAGGGTCCGAGTGACAGGTCACTGCCAGGAGCCCCACCTCCTCAACTTCCTGCATTTCTGTTTTATCTCCCCTACAGTAGCCTCCTTTGTAGGCCTCTCTTCCTTAGTAACCCACTGGGCTTGGGCTGCTCTTGTCTGGGAACCTTGGTTCCATGTCCAGGCAGCCCCACTGTCTTAGAGGAACCTCACCCTCATTATACCCTTTTGGTGGGGAGTTTCCAGATCTGGCCTTGCCTTTCTTTTATGAGGCCCTGCTCATCATGCTTTGGCCACACTCACACTTACCAGCCCTGCCTCCTCTCCATAGGTGGTCAGCCTGGCGCACAATCTCATCTATTTTGGCTTCTACAGCTTCAGTGAGCTACTGCGGCTCACACGCACCCTGCTCAGCATCATCGACTGCGTGCAGGGCCCCCCAGCCATGCTACAGGCCTACGAAGACCCAGGTGGTGAGGCTTCGTCCACCCAGGCCATCCACAACCCACCTTCGGTTCCTCAGTCTTCTGTTAGCACCAGAAGTTCTCTCTGATCAGCTCCCCTGAGTAGCCTGCCTCCTGGCTGTGCTGCAAGGGGGCGTCTTTGGGCCCAATCTCCTTCAACCTCAGTTGGACCAGTGGGGCTCCCTGCCCAGGTGCTGTGGAGACCCCAGGGTCTGGGCGAGATGCCTTCCAATACAATTTGGTCTTGAGGAAGTATAAAGGAGGAGGAGAGACACAGGCCCTGCCTGGGGAGCTCCCAGTTAGATAAGGGACACAGCCCTGCTATTGGAGAGTGTGAGGAGGAAGAGGGGCAGGCCGAGCGATGAGCCGCAGTCCTGCCCTTAGGGACCGGCCGCAGGTGGCATAAACTCGGCTAAACAAAGAGTACATAGAGACTGACACCTGGTTTTTAGTGCTCTCTACACAGTGGCCCCTCAGTTCCTCATGCTTTGTAGCAAGTCTCATGATTTCCCACATGAGATTTCTCACTGATCTCCGCACACAGTTCACCTTCGCCCTGGCCCTTCCTTTTCCCAGATTTGACTTAAAGCTCACTTCTTCCAGGAAGCCTTCCCGGGTTAGCCCTGCCCCTTCTTTAGTGTGGCGTTGCCCTGCAGCTGATAGAGTTAGACTGGGGGCCCCTGCTGTGCACCCTCTTTGACCTCCCTGTGTTCCCAACTCCTCAGGTAAGAACGTGCGGCGGTCCATCCAGGGCGTGGGCCACATGATGTCCACCATGGTGCTGAACCGCAAGCAGTCTGTCTTTGGCGCCCCAAGTCTGCCTGGTGGTGCTGGGGCTGCTGAGCCGCTGGATAGAAGCAAATTCGAGGAGAATGAAGACATTGTGGTGATGGAGACCAAGTTGAAGATCCTGGAAATCCTGCAGGTAGCTGGCCCAGGAGCATGGTGGGAAGTGTTGGGAATAGGGCAGGAGAGTGGCGGCAGGTACAGTGAGGTGGGGTGGAGTGGCTCCCTTAGGTCACAGTGTCTAGTACTGGGAGGCTCCATGACGATCGGCTGTGTAGCTCAGTGGTTCTCAAAGTGTGGTCCTCAGACCAGCAGCCTTATCTGGGGACTTAGAAATGCAGGTTCTTGGGCTCTGCCCCAGATTCATGGACCAGAAACACTAGAGAAGGGGCCCACAGTCTGTGCTGTGACAAGCCCTCCCAGTGATTCTGGTGTACACTAAAGTCTGCTCCATCTTCCTGTTGTACAGATGAGGAAAGGAACAGGGAGAGGAGACTTTCTCATGGGCACACAGGTTTTGAAGCAGAGCTAGAGATTTGAGAGCCAGTTTCCTGGCAGGTCAGACAAAGTCTTTCTTCTTGTGGGTCTCCTTTGAGACTCCTCATGAACCCTTGGGGAATGGGTTGATAGGCTCCTTAGAAGGGTTAAGGACCCTTGCTTTTGCCTTGCTGCCACCAAAAGACAGGAAGTATAATGCAGTGGCCTCTATGGGGACCCAGTGTAGGCAGGGCATGGTTGGGGGAGTTAGAGAAGGGGGCTTCTGGTTCATTCCTGGACCTGGGGCTTCCAGATCTGAGTCCTGGGGTATGGCCAGAGGCTTGTGCACCGAGAAGATGGAGGCCAGTCAAGGGTGTGTGCATACCTTGTGTCTTCACCACCCCTCTACCCTAACAGTGGCCTCTACTGCCTCCTCACAGTCTTCACTATGCCCCTACCCACCCCGGGAGCCCCAGGGTCTGTTTGGTAGAGCAGGATGGGAGGACAAAAACGGGCCTTTGGACCTGGGGAGCTTCATTCCCTTTCCTGTCAGCGTCCAGCCTGGGAAAGAGAGGCTGAATGGTCAGGGGTTGGGAGTGGTTCTTGTCTCATTCTGAGAAGAGGTACAGGAACTGGGGAGAGGCTTCCCTGGACCTCCCTGGGGAGAAGGTCTTGGTTATTTTGGTTGTGATGTCCTGGAACATTCCTGAAGAGCTGTGCTGAGATGCCTGAAATCTGGAGCTCATTCGGGGTACCTGTCATCCCTCCAGGAGCAGGATTGGCCTCCTGTCCTCAGAACGGTCCTTACACCATCCTCTCCCTGTTTTTCCAGTTCATCCTCAATGTCCGCTTGGATTACCGCATCTCCTACCTGCTGTCCGTCTTCAAGAAGGAGTTTGTGGAGGTGTTTCCCATGCAGGACAGTGGAGCTGATGGCACAGCCCCTGCCTTCGACTCCACCAGTGAGCCCTACCCCACCCCACCTCAGATTGAGGCTGACTTGCCCAGGGGTACACAGCAGTGAGTGGAGGATACTCAGGGACAGCTCCCCAGCCCTGCCCCTGCTTCCCAAACTCCAAAGGCCTTTCTTCTCCACTATCTAATTTAATTGCCATAGTGAAGAGGAAGGTCAGGGATCATTCCTTCTATTTCCTAAATGGGGAAACTGAGGCCCATAGAGGGGCAGGGACTTGCCGAAGGTCACAGCCACTCAGAGGCTGAGCCAGAGCAGGACCCGCAGCCCAGAACTCTGCTCATCCCTGCAGGGCAATGGGGCCGCTCCGGTCCCTGCCCTGGTTGGTTCCACCTCCACCCCAGGAAGGGGCAGGCAGAGGGCTGCCACCCAACCAGGTGTGGAAGGGGGTGGTTTGAGTGTCTCCCTGCTCCCTCACTCCTGTGTCCCCCATCTTTCCTGCACATGAACTCCACCTGCCCCTCTCTGCCCCTCTTGCTCTACAGCTGCCAACATGAACCTGGATCGCATTGGGGAGCAGGCAGAGGCCATGTTTGGAGTGGGGTAAGGCCAGGGTTGAGAGGGATTGTGTGTGAGGTTGGGTGGGTGATGCTGATACAGACTTGAGACCACCTGGGAATTGTCTGCATTTCCCAAGGCTGCGGCTGGCCTCTCCCTCCTCTGTCATTCCCCTTGTGGCCCCTTACTGGTCTCTGGGCACAGGAGTCCTCCTGGCCATGTGCTCTGACCCTTCCTTGTCTGCCCAATCCCAGTGAAATAGGGGCCACTTGGGTCCCAGTGTCATTGTGGTCATTCCCCTGCCTCCATGCAGAGCAGTTGTGCCTATGTGCATCAGGACTTGGCCAGGTAGCTGGAAGAACATCTATCTCCCAACCCCTTTTCCTCCAGGGATATAGAGCGGCCTGCTCTACAGAGGGCTGGAGTTGGAGGGGTCACCTAGGAATTGGGGGCTCAACCTTTTCTTTGCCACGCCCTTGGAGTCTAGTGAAGCCTTTGGACCCCTTCTTAGATGGCGTTTTTAAATTCATAGCACCAACCAGTGGTATTGAGATACAGTTATCAAAATATTGAAGAAATCAAATTTTAAGTGACAGTTATATATGTGCCTGTTTATGAACACGTTAAATAAAAAACTGCTGGGGTGTAATTAGTACCAGTACTTCGAAGTGGTGATGGATGGAAAGGCTATTTTGCAATTTCTGTAACAACTCTAAAGTGATGTGAAAACATCTGTGATTTTTATTGGTGACAAAGTCATAGGTACCGCTAATTTTTTCTCGTTGAAGAAAGTGCTACATTTTGGTTAGGGGTTGGTAAAAACAAAGATGTAGTTTTTTCCCCATCTCTGTTCATGGCCCCAACTTCTGTCCACGAATCCCCTTGAATCTCTGCTTCAGTTGCTTAATCAAGGGGAGTCCTGTGGGACCTCGGGGAGCATGAGGGTCACTTGGGGAGCTCAGGGCAGTGGCTATTTGTACACTGGTGAGGAAATGTCAACATTTTTTGCAAATATTATACTGGGCACTACATCTGCTGGATGGGTGGCAGGGAGTGTGCTTGCCCCTCGGACAGCAGGGTGCATGCCAACCCTGCCCGCACCCGGTGCTGCAGGAAGACAAGCAGCATGCTGGAGGTGGACGACGAGGGCGGTCGCATGTTCCTGCGTGTGCTCATCCACCTCACCATGCACGACTACGCGCCGCTGGTCTCAGGGGCCCTGCAGCTGCTCTTCAAACACTTCAGCCAGCGCCAGGAGGCCATGCACACCTTCAAGCAGGTGCTGCCCCTGCCTCAGCCACCCCACCCTCAGGGAGTGGGGAGGGAGGCCCGAGGACCACCTGGCCCTGGTACTGAGCAGGCAGGCTGCCTTGGCCACGCACTGGCCTGTGCTGGGCACTGGCAAGATGGAGGAGGAGCTCACAGCTCCAAGGGGAGCTTGAGGTGCACAGTTGGGGTTCTCTGCCTTGCTGAGTTCCTTAAAGGTGAGGGCCACATTTTGGCCACTTTTATCTCCTCCCCAGCCTGGCTCAAGGCCTGTCATTTCTTAAGATGTGGAAAGCACTTTACAGTTTGCAAGCTCTATTGCATGCGCCTTTGCTAAGTGCTTCAAATCATGTCTGGCACGCAGTTGGCCCTCACTAAGGTGACTGGTTTTGTTATTGCGATGTCGTATGATCTCGACGGCTCCTTGTGAAATGGGACTGGCATTTAACAAGAGCTTGCTCTGTACCAGACACTGAGCGTTGGACTTGCATTCATGGAATTCTCTCAGCAGCCCTCACAATGTGGTTGCTGTTCTTATCCCTGCTTTACAGAGTGGGGAGATCAAGTCCCAGGGAGCCTTCCTCTCTTATCCACTGATCCAGATCGGATAAGGTGGGAGTCAGGGTTCAGGTCCCTCTTCCAGTCAGCATTTAGCTATGTCAGTATGCTCTGCCCTGCCCTGGTTAGGGTCTGAGTGAACAGTGACAGCCCTAGCAGCATGTGACATGAGGCAGTGAGTAACTGAAACCAGGTGATGAGGCTGCTCCCGACAGGGAGTGCAAGGATGCCTGCAGCCATCAGGGTAGGCTTCCTGGAGGTGGTGGGCTTGTGGCAGGGCCATTAACACTGAGCAGGATTTGGCTCGGTGGAAAAGAATGGTGGTGGGGCAGAGATGCCAGGAGCAGAAACCTGGAGCAGAGTAGGCTCCAGGAGTCTATGAGGCAGCGGACCTGTGGTACCTGTCTCACCATGCAAGCCCATCCATGACATTCAGGTGCAGCTGCTGATCTCAGCCCAGGACGTGGAGAACTACAAGGTGATCAAGTCGGAGCTGGACCGGCTGCGGACCATGGTCGAGAAGTCGGAGCTGTGGGTAGACAAGAAGGGCAGCGGCAAGGGTGAGGAGGTGGAGACAGGTGCTTCCAAAGACAAGAAGGAGGTGCGTGGGTTTGCGGGGAGCTGGGATGGGGATCCCTGGCACGGCTGGGCTTGGCTGACCCCAATTCCTTGTGCCCTTAGCGGCCCACGGATGAGGAAGGCTTTCTGCCCCCGCCTGGGGAGAAGAGCAGTGAGAACTACCAGATCGTCAGGGGCGTGAGTGGCTGGGATCCTCAGGGATGGGGTCTGCCTGCCCTGGAGGCTTTGAGGGCCTGGCCTCTTCCTCCTCCCAGCTCTGCCGGCCACTGGCCCTCAAAATAGACATCTTCCAGCTTTTCCTGCATGTTAAAAACAACCCTGCCAAAGTCCAGATGGAATTATTTTAAAGCCGAAAGAATTTAATGAAATTCCATTTCACAGTCACATTGTTTATTTACTTTTATGGGTGAAATTGAGTTTTTAATGCTCCCTTGCCTTATTATGATGTTCTGATTCAGTGGCTATGGCCTTCTTCTCCCTTCCTGTCCGCGATGTAAGCCAGGACCTAGCTGTGGTGGACAGGGCACTCTGAACAACCTGAAGGGTGGGCTGCGGGGAGGGGAAGCCTGAGAAGGAAAGGAAGGGGCTCTGGGCTCACCCCTCTCCCCCCCCAGATTCTAGAGCGGCTAAACAAGATGTGTGGTGTCGGGGAACAGATGAGGAAGAAGCAGCAGCGGCTACTCAAGAACATGGATGCCCACAAGGTCATGCTGGACCTGCTGCAGATCCCCTACGACAAGGTGACCTCTAACTTCTGACCTCTGACTCCCAGGGCAGTTTCACCCTGAACCCTGACCATCGGATGCAAACCACACACTAATCCACAGATACATCCTGACTCCTCAATGCAAATTTAATATCATCTCAAGCTTTGACCCTCTGCCCCTTATCCTGATGCATTTTGACCTTGATTTGACCAAAATCTCACGGTGATTCTTGACCCTGACCCTAGTTTCCATCTTCTTTTCTGGTCTAATCCTGATAATTTCAGCTTTGTCTTAACCTTTGACCCTTATCTCCTTACCTTGACCCGTGTTGACCCTAATCTGTCCTCAGCCTCTCCCTGACCCACAGTGTCAACTCTGGCCTCCTCATCCTGACCCCTGACTATGGCTTCTGACCCTAGCCTTACCTTGACCTCGTACTCTGACCTGTTCCCAGGCTCACCTAGGCCCCTGACTCCAAACTTAGTCTCATCTTAACCTTTGACCCTTCACCCTTCGCCTTGACTGACCTTGATATTGATCTGTTCCAAGCCTCACCCTGACTCTTGACCCTGACACTACCCCAGTGTTCACCTGACCCTGACCCCTTAGCCTTACTTCCCTACTCCAGCCTCATCTCAACCTCTGACCTTTAGCCCCTCACATGTTTCCATATTCTGACCTGGAGGCCCAGCTTTCACCTTGAACCCAAGCTCTGACCCACCCTCACACCTGTCTGACTCAGGCCCCAGACCTGGCCTTGCCTGCCTTCTGTGGTGGGCCCAGTACCCTTTCCCCTCTCTGCCCAGGGTGATGCCAAGATGATGGAGATCCTACGCTACACACACCAGTTCCTGCAGAAGTTCTGCGCGGGGAACCCTGGCAACCAGACCCTGTTACACAAGCACCTGCACCTCTTTCTCACGCCAGGGGTGAGGGTGCAGGGGTAGGGGCACCGGGGTGGGTGGGGTGCGGCCAGGACCCCCGCTTTCTGACGGACATCCTGCCACCCAGCTCCTGGAGGCAGAGACCATGCAGCACATCTTCCTGAACAACTATCAGCTCTGCTCTGAGGTCAGCGAGCCCGTGTTGCAGCACTTTGTGCACCTGCTGGCCACCCACGGGCGCCACGTACAGTACTTGGACTTCTTGCACACTGTCATCAAGGCCGAGGGCAAGTACGTCAAGAAGTGCCAGGACATGATCATGACTGAGGTACGGGCAGGGCTGAGGGGCACATGGGACTTGGGTGGTGGCCGCAGAGGAAACTCGGGCGGCGGGAGAGAACCTGTGGGGGCCAGGCTCAGAATTAGAGACTTCACACAGTGGGTCATGAAAGGAACACTGGGGTGCTGGGTGTGGAGGGGCCACAGAGAGAGAACTAAGGTAAAGAGGCAGGTCTCATAGAGCTCAGGCTGCAGCCTAACAATGCAAGTGGGACCCAGTAAACTTAGAACTCACACATACATTCCTTCATTTATCATTTATTATCATTTATTTAAAAATCATGAAGCACCTGCTATGTGTTAAGGACCATGTACACCTGGGGAAGTCAGTCAAGTATAAGCTTGGAGGGAATGGGGGGACATGGACCATGTCCTTTGTGCTCATTGCTAGGGCCCCAGCGTCTGGCACATAGTAGGTACTCAGGAAATACCTGATAACCGAAAACAAGAAAGGTGTGAAGGGCTGAGTTTAAATCTGGAACAGACATGGTCTCTGCCCTGGAGCATCTTATAGCGAAGGATGGGCAGGGGAAAAAGGAGCCAACACTAAAGTGAGATGAGACACTGTGTACTGGAAGTGCTGCACAATGTTAATTATTAATTGCTATTATATTACTGTGAATAACATAATCGCTACAGTGTGGGAGATGCAGTGTGTGCTCTGCAAGGGTTTAAATTAAATGCTGTGGGAGCACAAGGGAGGGAGGGGGTGAGCTGTGTAGGGGCAGGATTAGAAAGGTCTTCCTGGAGGAGGCACCTCTGAGACAAGTCCCAGTGGGACTTCTTTCCCTAGGGGAAGATGGGGGACTTTCTGGGTCCAGGGTTCGGTGTCCCTGATGGCAGAGGGCCCTGAGGGCCAAAATCTCAGGCAGGAGAGGGTTTCCTGAGTGTTGGGTGAAGGCAGGGGTCATGGTCCCAATCTCTCCCTGTGGGCGGGAGAGGGATAGGGCCCAGGCCCTGCTGGACTGAGGGGTCTGACACGTGTCCCCCTGCTGCATGCAGCTGACCAACGCAGGTGACGACGTGGTTGTGTTCTACAATGACAAGGCCTCACTGGCTCACCTGCTGGACATGATGAAGGCCGCTCGGGACGGTGTGGAGGACCACAGCCCCCTCATGTACCACATCTCCCTGGTGGACCTGCTGGCTGCCTGTGCCGAGGGCAAGAATGTCTATACTGAGATCAAGTGCACCTCCCTCCTGCCCTTGGAGGACGTGGTGTCTGTGGTTACGCACGAAGACTGCATCACTGAGGTGGGCCTGTGTGTCTTCTCGGGGACACTGGGGACTGGGAGAGGTGGCTAGCGGGGCTGGGGGAAGGGCTTGGGAGAAGAGGGGGTGTAAAAACCAGGCCAAGCAGCCTTTTAGCTCTGCATGGAGGGGCAGGAAGAGGGAGGTAAAGGAAAGTAGGGAAGTGGACAGGAACTGGTAGGCTCAGGGAAGGCAGGTGGGATGTGGACCGAGAACAAGGGGAGGTCAGGAGGAATTGTGAACTTGTGGAGAGGTGAGCCTGGGTGGGCAGCCCTTCGTGTGCTTCTGACCTCCCACCCCGGCTGCCCAGGTGAAAATGGCCTACGTGAACTTTGTGAACCACTGCTATGTGGACACGGAGGTAGAAATGAAGGAGATCTACACCAGCAACCACATCTGGACACTCTTTGAGAACTTCACCCTGGACATGGCTCGGGTCTGTCCCTGTGGGGGCGTGGGCCTGCAGGCGGCCAGGGGTGTTTGGGGGCCTGGGCAGCCTTCCAGAGGGTGGGAGTGGTGGCGTCCTATGTGTTGGACACTCCCAGGCATCTATCTCTCTTCAACCCAGGTCTGCAGTAAGCGGGAGAAGCGTCTGGCTGACCCCACCCTGGAGAAGTATGTGCTGACCGTCGTGCTGGACACCATCAATGCCTTCTTCAGCTCCCCATTCTCTGAAAACAGCACCTCCCTACAGGTGTGCTTCTGCCCCAGGCAGCTTTTGCGTAGGAAAGGGGGAAAATCAGCATATATATTTATATTTGCTCATCATGAGTATAAAGATACTGCAGGAGGATAAACAAGAGTATTAGTTATCTGTGCAGTATAACAAATTATCCCAAATTATTTAGCAGTTTAAAACAACAAACATTTATTATCTCACAGTTTCTGTGATCAGGAATTACAGTGGGAACTGGACCCTAAAACAGGAATTCCTAAATTCACTTGGTGTGATGGATCCTGGGGTGGCAGGGGATGCCAGGCAGCACTTACTAAGGACAAGGTGGGCATGCTTACCACAACGGACAGCAGAGCCAAAGCAGGAACTGGGAGAGTCTGATGCACAGAGCACTTTGGTTTTGATCATGGTGTCCCTAAAACTGAAATAGGCAGCCTTCAAAAGTCTTACCTATCCGTATAAGCAGAAAAGCTCCTGGCTAGTGAGCAGAAGTTTGACTTGACTCACTGAATCATAGCCCCTCAGTCAATTCCCAGACTTCACAGCCCCAGAGCCTCTTGAATGAAAGAGCCGCCAGGTTCCCTTGAGGAAGGAGCCTGCTACACCACCTGAATCATACAGTAACCCTGGAAGGATACAGAAGAAACCGATAAAAGGGGCTCCCTACAGGTGGAGGGGTCGAGGGATAGTGCTGCTGAGAGTGGTCAGAAAAATGGTGGGTCCCACTCTCTCAGCGAGGGTGGGTTTATTTTGACACACATGCGTTTGGGCCCTGGGATCTCTTTGGGACTGTGGGACGCTGGTAATTTGCAGTAGCTTTCCCTGCTTCTCACCAGCCCCGAGGCAAAATGTGAAAGGATAGGAGTGATGGGGTCAAAGGTCGGGGTGAAACTTCTCAAAGTATGTCTTTTTATTACCTTTGGGTTTTTGAACCATGTAAATATATCACCTTTCCACAAAATTAATTTGTTTAAAAATATTTTTAAAGAAAAGGGTCAATGATAGGGAGATAAGTCCCAGGCCTAGACCTTGAGGAG
>NW_011889006.1:864215-924659 GCF_000151845.1 Pteropus vampyrus
GAACATCATTGAGAAGCTGCAGGTGGGTGTGAGGCATCCGTCATGGTAGTGGCTTTGGAAGGGTGTGTTTTTGAGGAGCATCCCTTCCCAGGAAGGGGCTGGTCAGCTCGTTCCCTCCTTAGGGGCTGCTAAGTGCTGGTCCGGGGCAGGGGACTAAGGGGCATCATTCCAGGAAAGCGAGGAGAACCCAGGTGTCTTCTAGTGGGGTTGGTGTTCATAAAGAGGATCAGAATACCCCTCAGTCCTGAGAGCACCTTTCTGTTTATGCAACGCATTTCTGTCCACTGTCTTGGCCTGTACAGGGGGTGTGGTAGCCTGTTATCCCCACATGGCAGGAGACAGAGGTCCCGAAAGGGCAAGTGATTTGCCTGAACAGACGGATGTCATGCTTTGTTCAGGGCAGCTCTGTGGGCCCAGGACCCCTCAGACAGGTGTGGGGCAATCTGTAGGGCTGTTTGTTGTTGGGGCATTGGGAATGGCAGTCAAGCCTCAGTCATCTCTTGGGCCTGGGTGGCCTGTACGCCGCCCGGCGGTGACCCTGTCTTGCCTACCCCAGGACATCATCACAGCCCTGGAGGAGCGCCTGAAGCCCCTGGTGCAGGCTGAGCTGTCTGTGCTGGTGGACGTCCTGCACTGGCCGGAGCTGCTCTTCTTGGAGGGCAGTGAGGCTTACCAGCGATGTGAGAGTGGGGGCTTCCTGTCCAAGTGAGTAGGATGCGGGGTGGGGGTGGAGAGGTGGCAGGGTAGCAGCAGCCTGCTACAGGGAAGGGCCCAGCAGGGACTAGATGGTCCAGAGGTCAGAGGGCTACGGGGTGTTCCTGCCAGGGGTGGGGCAGGGGCAGTGGCTGGAGGGAGGCAGCGGAGGCTGCTCTGACATGTCCTCCTTCCCCACCGGCCAGGCTGATCCAGCACACCAAGGACCTCATGGAGTCAGAGGAGAAACTGTGTGTCAAGGTGCTGCGGACCCTGCAGCAGATGCTACTCAAGAAGACCAAGTATGGGGACCGGGTGAGTGCCCAGGCAGGCTGGACAGCAGGTGGGCCTGGCCTGGAGCTCCAGGGGCTCAGGACTAGGATTGTTGGGCCAGTGGTTAAATGGTGAAATGTGCTAATGTGGGGCCTTGCTCCTTTTCCCTCCAGGGCAACCAGCTGCGCAAGATGCTACTGCAGAACTACCTCCAGAACCGCAAGTCCAGCTCTCGGGGGGACCTTCCGGACCCCATGGGCACTGGTCAGTACCGCCTCCCCCTCTGGGTAGCCCATTTGCCCAAGCCCTGGGCCCTCCCTCCCCCAACCCACTAGTTCCCTCTCAAGCGAGTTCCTCTATTCCAGGCCTGGACCAAGACTGGTCAGCAATCGCAGCCACCCAGTGCCGTCTGGACAAGGAGGGGGCCACCAAGCTGGTGTGTGACCTCATCACCAGCACCAAGAACGAGAAGATCTTCCAGGAGAGCATTGGCCTGGCCATCCGCCTGCTCGACGGTGGCAATACTGAGATCCAGGTGCGGAGTGGGTGGCTATGGAGTGCCAGGGGCTCACCTCCTTTGGGTGGGTGCCTCCTATTCAGGAAGGAGACAGTGTGCCAAGTCTTCAAGGCCATGGGGGCTTGGCTGCCAGGTTGGGTGCTGGCAGCCAGCACAATTCTGCTACCGTGGGAGGCTCTAACTCCCATATCTTCCCTGTGTCACGTGGCTACTTTTCTATCCACAGACACCCCTCTCTGATCCAGCCAGGCCTCAGCCTGTCTCCCTACCATCTTGCCTGCCATTACGTCCACCATTCTTGCCTCTCAGACTCTGCTCAGGCCTCCTTCCTCCTTTTCCACATCCTCCTCAGCCTTTGTTGCCCAATTAGAGGCCTACCTCCTCCAGAAAGCCTTCTATGATTGCTTTATCCTTTTCTGTCTGTCTGTCTGCATCAAGTGCATTTTGTGTACCTGGTAGTGTTCTAGGTGCTGAGTATTCAGCGTGAACAAAAGAGACAAAATCCATATTCTCTTGGCACTTATATTCTAGTGGGGACAACAGTCAGTAACTGTAATCCCTATGTAACATGGAGAGCATGACGGACAGTGATCATTCAGGCAAGGGGCTTAGGAAGTGCCACCACAGGGATATCTTAAATGGAGTGTTCAGGGAAGGCCCTGGAAGTGAGCATGTGCACAATGGGCAGTGCACACTGGGCAGAGCAGGCTGCTGGTACAAAGGCTGTGAATAAGCAGTGGCTGATGTGGCTGGAAGGGGCTGGAGGAGTCGTGAGTGGTATAGCTTGGGGTCAGAGAGGTGGCAGGCCATCATGTGGCCTGGTGGGCACTGTGAGGAATGGCTTTTCCTCTGGGCGAGACAGGGCCACTGCAGGGTTTCGAGTGGAGGAGGAACATGACTCAAATGTCAGTGGGACCCCCTGGCTGCTGTGTGGGAACAGATGAAGGGTAAGGCAGATGCAGAAGGTGGTCAGGAGGCTGGTGCTAGCCTTCAGCATCATAGTTACAGCAATTACAGGCCCTTTCTCCCTCACCGCCCCCCACCCTTGCCTTAGTCACAGGGCACAGAGGAGTCTCTGGGTCCTCCAGCCTCAGTCTGGTTTGGGTGTGTCTGGGGGCCCGTCTGTGCCTGATCCTTGTCCCTGTAGCACAAGATGGAGGCTCCTGGGGCCTTGCCAAGTGCTGCTACCTCCCATCTCACTGTCCACCCCCAGAAATCCTTCTATAATCTGATGACTAGTGACAAGAAGTCAGAGCGCTTCTTCAAGGTGCTGCATGACCGCATGAAGCGGGCCCAGCAGGAGACCAAGTCCACAGTGGCTGTCAACATGAGCGACCTGGGCAGTCAGCCCCGTGAGGACCGGGAGCCAGCAGACCCCACTGCCAAAAGTCAGGATTGGGGCCAGGGACACAGGGGAACAGGGTGGGAATGCTGGGTGGGGTCGGAGGGTACAAGGTGAGAGTATCACAGGGCAGGGATAAGGGCTTAGAATGTGTGGGAGGGGGCTCAGTGTGGGAACAGAGTGAGGATGAGGGTCTGGCTACTTCAGTAGCCCCAGCCTCACCAGGCCTTGTCCTGCAGGCCGAGTGGCCTCCTTCTCAATGCCTGGCTCCTCATCCCTCTATTCGCTGAGTCCCAGCCTGCGCCGGGCGCATGAGGTGGGCGAGCGTGTGCAGAGCAACGAGATGGGCATGTCTGTGCTCATCATGCAGCCCATCCTGCGCTTTCTGCAGCTGCTGTGTGAGAACCACAATCGGGACCTGCAGGTGAGCATTTTGCCACACACCCGCCCCTTTCCCTGCCATCCAGCCAGCACGTGGACCCCACCCCTGCCATCCAGCCATGCACTGTCATCCTCTGCTCTGTGGCTGGTGATCCCCCACCCCTGCAGCACGCAGGATCATGGTTCCCCGGCAGGCCTTTCCCCGCCTGCTGGAACTGTGCCACGCCCACCCTCTGCTCTGCAGAACTTCCTGCGCTGTCAGAACAACAAGACCAACTACAACCTGGTGTGCGAGACGCTGCAGTTCTTGGACATCATGTGCGGCAGTACCACGGGAGGCCTGGGGCTGCTGGGGCTCTATATCAATGAGGACAATGTGGGTCTTGTCATCCAGACCCTGGAGACCCTCACTGAATACTGCCAGGGCCCCTGCCATGAGAACCAGGTGAACTGTCATGGGGTATGAGCAGCACGGTCAGTGGCAGTATAGACGGGTGGGAGGATGGAGTAGGGAGGATGGAGCACCCTGGGCAGGGGAGAGATTGAGGCTTCTGGAGCCGCCATAATTCTGAGAGGCCTGGGCCGCTCGTCTCTGTACCCCTCCCCACTCCACCGCTCCTGCTAGACGTGCATCGTGACGCATGAGTCCAACGGCATAGACATCATCACTGCGCTGATTCTCAATGACATCAGTCCCCTGTGCAAATATCGTATGGATCTGGTGCTGCAACTCAAGGTGGGGCCTGTGGCAGCCCATGTAAGGGTGCATGGGTGTGCGTGTGATGTATGTGCACATATGTGACATGTGTCGAGTGTGTCTTAGCATGCAATGCAGGTACCACGTGTGTAAGTGGGTGGCTGTGTATACAGGTTGCATGTGTGTGTTATGTGCATGTTTATATGTATGTGAACATGTGAGCAAACATGCTGGATGTGCACTTACTTTAGAAGTAAACATATTCTTAGTTTATCCCAGGGTCACTTGTTTATATGCCTGCTGTTTGGGGGGTTGAGTGTGCCTGCCACAAGGCGGGGTACAGGGTGAAGGTGGCTTGTGGGTAGCCTAGATATGCAGGACACTTCTCAGTAAGCCCTGGGGAATAGGGGCCTGGGAGAGGCTGTTATGGATTGCTCAGCAGAGGAGGTTGTGGGGCACGTGGTGGGGCCCTCAGACTGTGGCCTGTCTCCCCCTTCTCTCCAGGACAATGCCTCCAAGCTGCTCCTGGCTCTTATGGAGAGTCGGCATGACAGTGAGAACGCTGAGCGCATCCTCATCAGCCTGCGGCCCCAGGAGCTGGTGAGGCTGGGCTGGTGAGGCTGGGCTGGTGGCAGGTGGAAAGGTGCCACTGGTGGAGTGTGTGGGCATGGGGATTAGGTCCCAGCCTGCCCTATTCCCCAAGAAGAGGGCATTCAAACAGTCACTGCCCCTCTAGGTGGATGTCATCAAGAAGGCCTACCTGCAGGAGGAGGAGCGTGAGAACTCAGAAGTGAGCCCACGTGAAGTGGGCCACAATATCTACATCCTGGCACTGCAGGTAGCAGCCCTACCCATTGGCCCCATCCCTAGCAACCATGTGCCCCAGCAACTACGCTCAGTGACAGAGCACTGCCTTCTTGGTCAGCTCTCCAGGCACAACAAACAGCTGCAGCACCTGCTGAAACCTGTGAAGCGCATCCAAGAGGAGGAGGCTGAGGGCATCTCTTCCATGGTGGGGGCTGGGATAGGGCTGGGCATGGGGCCGGGGCTTGGGTCTAAGGGCGTGGCTGGGCAGGGGAGTGAGTGGGCAGTTATCTGGGGGTGAAGCTGGGAATTGAGGTGGGACTATGACCCGAGGGTTGGGATGATGGCAGAGCTGAGACCTGAGGATGAAGCTGGAATTAGGAATGAGGCCGGGGATGTAGGATGGATCTGAATAAAGAGCCAGGATCAGAGAGCAGAGCTAGAATTGAGGGAGCAGGGCTTGGGACGACTGGTATCCAGGGGTGACAGTGGGACTTAGAAATAGGAACAAGGCTAGGGTGGTTCTGCATGGGTCTGGAAGCCTGGAGCAGGACCTAGGGCACACCTGGCCAGGACTTCGGAGGATGCTGACTATCCTATAGGATTGTCTGGGTGTGGGTCTCTCATTCTCTCCTACCCCTTTGGGACTGGGTCCTAGTTGGACTGGACTGGGTCTGTTCTGGCTGTGGGGGGTATCACTCACTGGGGTGTAGTTCAGAGCTGGGTTCAGGCTTTTCTGTGGAGGCTGCTGGGGCTGACCTCAGCGTCCTCCTCACCCCTAGCTCAGCCTCAACAACAAGCAGCTGTCGCAGATGCTCAAGTCCTCACCACCTGTGCAGGAGGAGGAGGAAGACCCCCTGGCCTACTATGAGAACCACACTTCCCAGATTGAGGTAGGGCCCAAAGGCAATAGAGGCATAGGAAGGGAACCCTGAGCTCAGCCTTTGGTGACCTCAGCCCAGGTGTGACCACATGCCTGTGTGCACCCAGATCGTGCGGCAGGATCGCAGCATGGAGCAGATTGTGTTCCCAGTGCCCGGCATCTGCCAGTTCCTGACGGAGGAGACCAAGCACCGGCTCTTCACCACCACGGAGCAGGACGAGCAGGGCAGCAAAGTGAGCGACTTCTTCGACCAGTCCTCCTTCCTGCACAACGAGATGGAGTGGCAGCGCAAGCTTCGCAGTGAGGACCCCATCGGGATGGGAGGGAAGGGCAGGGCCTGGAGCTGCTTGCTCCCCTGATGCCCCCTGATGCCTCCCTTGCCTGCTGGTGGGTGGCCCGCCCTCACCCCTAGGGAAGCTCCAATCCTGGAGCTTGTGCAGGCAGTGGGCCCACGTGGAGTGGGCAAACGGTATTAATCAGGACGCCTCCTTACGCCATCCCACTACCACCCTCCCCCTGTAGGCATGCCACTGATCTACTGGTTCTCTCGCCGCATGACTCTGTGGGGCAGCATCTCCTTCAACCTGGCGGTGTTTATTAACATCATCATTGCCTTCTTCTACCCCTACGTGGAGGGCGCGTCCACAGGTCAGGACAGGGGGCCAGCAGGCAGGGACCTCGGAGCCCATGGGCCCCTTTCCCAGGTTTGGACAGAACCGTCGGGCCAGCCTGGCTCTGAGGGGACCAGATGTGGAGTGGGGAGAAGCAGCCACTGCATTGCCCTCTGGGCTCCACATCCCATCATGGGGAGACACAGGTGTGGTCCAGTGGGACAGACAGGCTCCTTGACCTCTAGAGACAGTGCTCGCATGTGCACACACACAGACCAGAGACCAGATATGGGGCAGCAGCTGGAGATGGTCTCCTGCCTTAGGCCCAGAGATGCAGGTGTAAGGGGGTCCCTAACACTAGGTGACCAGGAACTTAACAGGGAAGGCTTCCAGGAAGGGGTGGTTTTTTGGGGTCTGTTGAGTGGTGGATTTGAGCGAGCCATGCTCAGCCCTGCTCCCCGGCCCCAGGAGCACTGGACTCCCCGCTCATCTCGCTGCTCTTCTGGATCCTCATTTGCTTCTCCATCGCGGCCCTGTTCACCAAGCGCTACAGCATCCGCCCCCTCATCGTGGCACTCATCCTGCGCTCCATCTACTACCTGGGCATTGGGCCCACACTCAATATCCTGGGTGCCCTTAATGTGAGTGCCCCGGGCAGCACCCCACCCCCCGCCCCCAGCCCCGGGCCACTCCCATGCTTGCCACGGTTAGACCTGAAGCTGGCCTGCTGGCTCCCAGCAGCTACTGTTCTGCCCTCCCCTCTTGTCCCTGGGTTGGAATCCCAAGCTTGTTATGGACCTGCAGTGGGGACCCCTCTGTGCCTTATCCATCTCCCTGCACAACCTGGGGCAGCTGGCACTCAGAGAGCCAGTCAGCCAGCCAGGAGTCGCTTTGGAGCCCCAGCTTCAGGGCTGCTCTGCACACAGTGTTAGACGCATTGTTCCCACTGAGGACAGCAGAGATTTATATATTATGACAATTTCCTGACGGATGGAAATAAAGTGCCTTGAGTAAGGGTAGTACCTTTTCCTTAGTTACTGTCAAGGCTAAGGGTGGTCTTCTCTGACCCATCCTCCTTTACTTGCATCTCACTTTCTTCCAGAAAATGTGGGACCTAAGGGACTTCTCTATTCTAGTCCCAGGAGCCCAGATGCATTTCTGGAAGCATTTTCATTAATTTGTCTGCCAGGCTGAGCAGGAGCAGCTCAGATCTACTCCACAGAAGGCCTGGCCTCTGGGCAGGGTACCGGGTGGGTAGGATAGCAGTGGGTCCCTGATCCCCATGCCCTGCACTTGCCTACAGCTGACCAACAAGATTGTGTTCGTGGTGAGCTTCGTGGGTAACCGTGGCACCTTTATCCGGGGCTACAAGGCCATGGTCATGGACGTGGAGTTCCTCTACCACGTGGGCTACATCCTGACTAGTGTCCTGGGCCTCTTTGCCCATGAGCTCTTCTATAGCATCCTGGTGAGACCTGGTTGGGGACCAAGCTGGGCAGGGGTGCGGGGCAGTTGGGGCTTCCCACAAGTTGCTTGCGGTTCTACAGCACCAATCTCTGTCTAGTCTTCTTGCTGCTTGGGTGGACAGAATGGATTTCCAGATTCCTCCTCTGATTCAACCCATCCTAGCCTTTAAGGCTCTGAATGCCACTCCTGGCCCCTGTCTGATCCATCTTCCCTGTATGGTGCTGGTTTAAGCCTGGACTCTGGAATCAGTCCATCGTAGCTTGGTCACTACTAGCTGTGTGACTTAGGACAAGTTTCTTCAGTACCCTGTGCCTCAGTTTCCCCATCTGTGAAACAGGGATAATTAACAGCGCCTACCTCCTAAAATGATTGTGAGGACGAAATGAGCTAATGCACAAAATTCACACAGAGTGTGTCCTGGCATGTAGCAAGTACACTATAAGAGTTTGCTGTCGCTCTCCCTCTGTGTATCTACCTACCCCTGGGCCTCTCCCTTTCTTTGGCCTTAGAACTCCAGGTTCCTTTGAGAAGCCTTCCCTCCAGGCCCGCTGACCTGGCTATGCCTGCCTAAGCTCAGACCCTACTGGAGGAGGCTGTGGGAAACCACTGGTAGCTGGGCAGCCCTTGTTTCCAGCAGCGTTCCCAGCCCCTCAAGGCCCAATCCCTGCCCTGCAGCTCTTTGACCTCATCTACCGTGAGGAGACACTGTTCAACGTCATTAAGAGCGTGACCCGCAATGGCCGCTCCATCCTGCTGACTGCCCTGTTGGCCCTCATCCTCGTCTACCTCTTCTCCATCGTCGGCTTCCTCTTCCTCAAGGATGACTTCATCCTCGAGGTTGACCCACTGCCTGGCAACCACTCTAGAGGTCCGGGCCCCACTCCCGGGGAGGTGTGGGATGAGGCCCTAGGAGTGCTTTTCCCCCCGGTCCCCTGCTTCAGTTTCTCGTCCTAGGTTCTCACACAACCGCCTCCCTGTTCCCTGGGACCAGCTGAGGGGATGGGAGAGCCTTGAGTCTCCAGCTCCCTAAGGAGCCACTTGATTGCAGACCCTGTCATTCACGTTAGACTCGGCATTTGCAGAATCTGCCCATGTGCCAGGCTTAGGGGGTACAGAATCCCTCCCCTGCCCTTAGCGTACAGCCCAGTGGGGATAAGCATGAAGACCCTTTATTTCTAGCCAGAGTGGAGAGCTAGAGGATGTGATGCTGGGGGAAGAACCAGGGGGATGATAAGGCCAGGCATTTGGGCCACCTTGTGACCTCATCCATGTCCCCTCCAGCCAGCCCTCTGGGGATGCCACATGGAGCTGCCACGTTCATGGACACATGCAGTAGGGAGAGCATAGACTGTGTCTCGGGGGTCTCAGTGCCTCAAGTCTTGGAAGGTGAGGGCAATGTGTCTCGGGAGTCTGGGTGGGGTGGGGGTCGGAGGCAGGTGGCCGGGCCTGGGTGTGAACGAGGACACACTCCGCTTACAGAGGATGAGGAGCTGGACAACACGGAGCGGGCCTGTGATACCCTGCTGATGTGCATCGTCACTGTCATGAACCATGGGCTGCGCAACGGTGGCGGTGTGGGCGACATTCTCCGCAAGCCCTCCAAAGACGTGAGCACCCCTGCCCCACTCCCAGATCCACATGGCCCAAGCCCTGGCCGGGTCAGCAGCTGTGAGGGGCCTGCCCTCGGGTCATGGCCAGGTAGAGCAGCTTGGCCCCTTCAATCTTCCGTGTTAAAAGCTCTTCATCTGTATCCCCATTTTCCTGCTTTTCTACCTGGTCAGAGTGCAGTTATGTTGTTGATGAGCCATCCCCACCCCAGTCTGCTCAGTCACCCCCACCAGCTCACTATGGATGCTCCAAGGAAAGACCTTGGCAATGGAACTTTGCCCAGGCTGGGAAGGCATGAGTCAGCTGGTGGGCAGATCCCCGGGGCACACTGGCTTCATCTTAGAGGCAGAGCCCCAGTCCACAGCAGGGCAGGCAGGGTGGGGAGCTGAGTCAGCTTCATAAAGAGGCCTCAGGATTTGGCTCTGGCAGCCCAGCATTCCCAGAACAGCAGTCTGTCACCAGTCCCATGGGGGGTGAGAAGCCACCTCCCTGGCCAGACAGAGGGTTTCTAGAATATGTGAGGCCAGGCATCCTGAGGGCGGGGCAGAGGAGTTCAGCTCTGGCTCTTCCCCTAACCAGAAGTTAGGGGCAGGCACAAGCCTCGGCTGGCATCCTTTCTGAGTCCTCCGTTCCAAATCTATACTTGGGGGTGTGATTCTCATTCCATGGGTCCACTCTGCCATCTTTAGGGCCCAGGGAGCCAGAGACCCTCATTTCGTTTAGCTGTGCACTGGGCCCCTCTGTTATAGCCCTGACCCTGCCTGAGCCCTGTCTGCCAGATGGACCCGGCACTGCTGAGCCCAGCCTCCCTGCCTTGCCCTGCAGGAGTCTCTATTCCCAGCTCGTGTGGTCTACGACCTCCTGTTCTTTTTCATTGTCATTATCATTGTGCTGAACCTCATCTTTGGGGTGATCATCGACACCTTTGCTGACCTGCGCAGTGAGAAGCAGAAGAAGGAAGAGATTCTCAAGACCACATGCTTCATCTGTGGTGAGGCCAGGTTCCTGCCCCACAGAGGCTATGGCAGGGCCAGGGCAGCCTGTGGGCTGGGACATCATTTGGGCCAGTGGCAGCCTCAGTTTGGCCCTTCCCCAGATTCCTGCAGCCACAGGTAAACCCTGCTCTGGGACTGATGGCTTGATGGCTGTTTGCTCATCCCAGAAATGGGGACAATAGGACCCTGCCTGAATTCAGAGTAATAGAGGAAGAGGGGAAAGGGCCTCAGAAACCATTCTTTTAAACCCTTTCAATTTACAGAGGAAACAGAAGTCCTGTCAGTGGCCTTGAGCCTCTGGGCTTTTCCCATCCCTGGTATGAAGTGCTGGTCCCTTCATCAGCCACCACAGGCTAAGGAACGGGTGTCACCTATAGGACAAATCTCTTAACCTTTTCCTTGGGTTAGAGGAATTCTGGCATTTGCTCCCATAGTCCTCAACTGCCATTGTGGAGGGCTGCAGCTGTGGCAGGGCGGAATCTCCATGGCTTTAAATAGAAGTGACCTAAATAGCCCAGAGTGGGCTGTCGCCTATGTTCATCAGACCTTTTAGCCTAAGAACAGATGTCCCTATTGCATCAAGAGGTGGTGTGTGCAGCAGCAGGTGGCCTCACAGTGGCTCATGGAGGCAGATGGTTTTATCCTCACCCTCTTCATCCTCAGGTCTGGAGAGGGACAAGTTTGACAACAAGACGGTGTCATTTGAGGAGCACATCAAGTTTGAGCACAACATGTGGAACTACCTGTACTTCATTGTGCTGGTCCGCGTGAAAAACAAGACGGACTACACGGGGCCCGAGAGCTACGTTGCCCAGATGATCAAGGTGTGGGCCCTGGAAGGGGTGGCTGTGTCTGCCTGCACTGATCAGGGAGGCCTGGGGGTGGGGCGGGACAGCTGTGGACACTTGTTGAAAGGCCAACGTGGGAGCAGAGGAGCAGCTGGAGCCAGCCCTCAGCAACATGGGAGCTCGGCTAGCTGCCTGAGCTGCAGAGGGTCCTGCAGCTCTGTTGTCACGAGAAAGCCCTTGGCAAACCCATCAGACCCCAAGGACAGGTGTGGTACCCCTGGGCCCTGGGTGCCTAATGCTGAGGTGGCACGGAAGCAGGCAGACCTTGCCATGGCTGCTGCTCTGTGGACCATTTTGAGAGAGCCTTTGTAAGCTCAGTGAGAGAAAGGGCAGCTTCCCAAAGCCTGTATGGTCCCAGGCCGAGAGGGAGCCTGGAAAAACTTTATCAGGCTGTGGCGGAATCAAATTTAATATGTCCAAGTTCTGTTGTAACACAGGGAATGAAGTTAGTGAGTAAAAAATGGTCTTGTGGTGTTTTGGGTAAAGGAAGGCCATCAGTTCCATCAGATGTAGTGCATCTTCAAATTGCTACACAGCAGATAAATTGCAGGCTGAAAGAAAAGACCTATTTAGTGCGCAAAAAAGTTCTATTTGTTTTTTAAGTCTGTAATTTGAACTGCTCTTTGAGTATAGGTTTATCAGTTGGTCTGAGAATTCAATTTGCCACAAGGAACTGGAAAAGTGCTTGGTGCCCCTCTCCCGCTCCTCCTCTGTCCTGAGAAACATGGCTTTCCCTCTCACATGTCAGATGCCAGTGTCCTCAGCAGGCCTCCCTCTCCCTCAGCATGCCATTTGTCTGACTTGCATTTTCCTGGGGTGTGTGGCGTGGGGTGTGCATGTCAGGGTGGGGTGGGGAGAAAGGAAGGAAGGAAGGAAGGAAGGAAGGAGATTCAGGGTCTGGGTGCAGAGGCCTTCCCTCCACCTCTCGAGGAGTGTTGTGAGAGTAAACAGATGGTGTTGATAGCAGTGAAAGACTTGAGGCAGTCTAACGGAAGTCAGCCTGTCACAGTGCCATAGCCTTAATGCCTGAAGAGTGTTCACTGCCAGCTCACTCTGGCCCCGGGGAGGACCCTGGTCAATTCAGACTGTCCCATGACACATCCCTGGGGAGTACTTTTGTCGAGGGCGTGGCAGCAGGCTCCCTCTGCATTACTGCTTTTCAAAACGAGGCCTTCCTAGGCCGGGCCCAAGCTTGCTCACTGTATTGGTGATCTTTTTCAGAACAAGAACCTGGACTGGTTCCCCCGGATGAGGGCCATGTCGCTAGTGAGCAACGAAGGGGAGGGGGAGCAGAATGAGATCCGGATTCTTCAGGACAAGCTTAACTCCACCATGAAGCTGGTGTCCTACCTCACTGCCCAGCTCAACGAGCTCAAGGAGCAGGTGTGCACCCCAGCCCTATCCTAGCACCACCCTTGGGGTTCCATACTGGGCAGCCTCAGACTGTCACAGCCTAGCCTGCCATGGGGGAGGAGGGAGTAGGTGCTGGGGCCTTCCTGTCCCACATTTCTTCCTGGTCCTTGTTCTTGGGTCTGGGGTAGAAGACAGGTCCCAAACACATCCTCCCTTCTGTGGAAAGCTAGACTAGGGGTTGCAGCCCCCATTCCTGAGCTCCTGAAAGACATGGCCAAGAGGAACTTTGGTGCAGGTGTGAGCCCCACCCTTTTTAGCAGTTGCTAGGAAGTCCCTCCAAAGGGTTCATTGGTGATAGTAAGAGGTCAAAGCATCCTTCTGCTTCTCAAGATGCTCTTTTGCCTAGAGCATCTTCCTTTCCTCTGGCAGCGACAATGAGGTTAGGCAGCCCCTTTTAGGTAGGGTGGTTTCCCAGCTGCACCAAATTAGGGGTTTGTGACATGCTAATTAAGGATGAAGGTTTGGGGCTGACATACTCACTGCACCCTGAGGGCCTCGGCCTACTGCCAGTGCTAAACGGCAGCTGGGTCCATGGTGGGAGGGTGGGTGCCAGCCCCTCTGCAGTTCTTGTGGAGAGATGGTCCCGGGTGGCCTGACCTGTTCGCATCTGTTTAACTCTAGATGACAGAGCAGCGGAAACGCAGGCAACGCCTGGGCTTTGTGGATGTCCAGAACTGCATGAGTCGCTGAGGAGAGCCATGGAAAGCCCCATCAAAGGCCCAGACGGGATGTTTATCACTAGAGAGCTAGCTGTAACTGGGAACATTGCCCCTTTTCTCCGGTCAGGTGGCCCAGCCAGCCTACCAGCCTCTCAAAGGCTAGGTGCCTACCCAGTCTTCAGCTCCTAATCTGCCAGGCACTCCCCAAGCGTACCCAAGATCTGACCAGAATGGAGAGGATAGCTTCAGAGCTGACAGTCCTGCCCTAAGACTCAGATACTCAGTGGGACTCAATTTACCTTAATGCCTTAGAGCAAAGTAAGTCCTCTTAAAGGACTACTGCTTGGCACTTGTCCCTTAAAGCAGTAACTGACATTCCTTTGTACTACTCCTCGTGGGTGATGAGTGGGGCCGCCTCTTTCTTCCAAGCACTACATTTTAGTTGCTGCCTACCTCTGGGGGAGGTGCAGTAATGCTGTTGCTAGTGATTCTAGGGCTTTGTTACTTAACTTATTCACAGGCTGTGCTCAGCCCTGCCCAGCCCTGCCCAGCCCTGCCCATGGCCACACAGCTCCCACCGTGCCTTGGATCTGCTGTAGACAGTGTAAATGTGTGTCCCAGGTGGAACAAGGATGGAGACCTTTGCTCATGGGACCTGTCTCTTCCTGGGCCTCCTGGAGAAGAGTCACAGACCTGGTGACAGGGCTGGGGTATGTTAGAGTGGATGGTTTTTGACTGCTTGTTTTTTTTCTCCTTTTGGTGTAATGTTTTACAAGTCTTTTGGCCTGAGAACTAATATGTTAATTGCCTTAAATAAATTAATAGAAATATAGTCCATTAGAAAGAGGTGTGTTTCCTATACCCCCAGTGTACCAGTGTGGTACACTGGTAGAGGACAAAATACGAGCCCTTGTCCGCTGGCCCCGCCTTACCTAGAGCTCTCGGGAGATGCTCCGAGTTACCCTAACCACGGTAATTCCTAACCAGGGGTCCCTGGACAGAACTAGAACTGTACTGCAATATAACTGGTTTATGTCATAATCCTGTGTATTTTATTATATGCATTCCAAGACATACAGAGGAGTCCAGGTACAAATGAGATGAAGAACCCATTTCCACTTCTCCATGAGGGGTGCTATTGATCCCTGCCCCACCACTCCCCAGCCTGGTTTTTGACAAGAAAGCTCAAGAATGAATTGTGAAGGTCTACTAGTAAGAGCTAAGGTTTCATGGAATAATAAGGTGACCCTGTGTATGTCCCCGGCCAGCGGGCCCCTGTCCTGTGACCTCCAAAGAACCCGCCCAGAATGCTGAAACCACCGCAACCCAAGGCCCCCACTGGCCAAGGCCTGTCTGTAGCTCCTCTCTGTACCTTAAAACAACTTGGAACATAGGTTTTCTGCAAGGTCAGGGGCAGAGGACCAAGCTCCGTCCTTCTGAGTCAGGGAAATGAGGGCCAAGCAGGCTTTTCTCATGTCTGCTGTACCTCCCTCCTTCTGCTATCTATTTGCGACAGGATGCCTTCTTCAATATTTACTGCTATTTTTGGCTATCTCCCAGGAGCTCCTACAACAAAAGGGAGCTGGAGAATCTTGCCAGAAGCCAGCCAGACCCCTGTTGACAGGTGGGGCTCCCGTGGCTGAGCAGGAAGCACCTTGTCCAGAGGCCCTGTCACCTTCCCTTCTCAGGCCCAGGCAGAGTGCAGTGTTTCCTCCCTCTGGGAGACTTCCCTGCCCTAGCTGGAGGGCAGGGCGGATGCTTGATGGCATCTCTTCTCAAGCTGAAGCATTCTTTTGAGCAATAAGGGCTTCCTTTCTGAGGAGGCTAGACGAGATTCCCAAGGAGGCCGGGGGAAATCGGGGCAGTTTTATTTATGATGGCAACATACAAGACTCCACGCTTAGGTACGTGGGCGAGATAAGGACTGAGCCCAGGCCTTATGCTTCTCCTCAGGACTTCTGGGGCTAAATTTCTCCTGCAGTTTCTTCCATATGCCTTTATTTATATCCTTAAACTCTTCCAGGGTGTCTGCAAAAGGGCAAGACAAAAAAAGAGAGACTAAAGTCTAAAATTTGATTACTTACATTGGCCCCACAAGGCTTTTGCATGAGACCCAACTTCTGAAGCAAATCAGATAGGTATTAGAAAAATGGCTGCTGGCATGAAATGAGTGCTTATGAACCAGGACCATGCTAAGCAAAATGCATTCTTACATCAACATCTAAGCAGGGTCCCTGATACCCTGCTTCACATGAGTGAGTAAAGAAATGGCACTGGTGTCAGCTGTGCAACCCACAGGCCAAGATGCTCACTCTCAAAACCTGGCCTATGTCACACAGACCTTACTGTCTCTATTTTTCAGATGAGGAAACTGAGGCAGAGGAAGGCTAAATAACTTGCTTAGGTCACACAGCTAGAAAGTAAGTGGTAGAGCTGGCACTTGAACCCAGGTGGTGCGGGTCTACCACATGCTGTGGAATTGAGTAGGCACCACAGAGGTAGACAGACCTGAGCCAGAATCCCTGCCTATCATCTTCCCACTGGGTCCTCTCAAACAAATTACCCTGTGAGTCTCAGGTTCCTCATCTGTAAAGTGGAGATAAAAATACCTGCCTCAAAAGTTGTGAGAATGAAAGGACATAATGGAGGTAATTTGCCTGGCACCCAGCCTGCACCCCCCAAAAAGTGGCTATCTTCTTAGCTACGAAGGCAGTAGGGAGCTGGTAGAAGGTAGGGTAGGGCCCCTGTATAAGCACACACACACGCACATTTTTAATTGCTAATAAGGTGATCCTGCCTAGCCAAAATACCCCAGTCTTCCAGAGACAACTGTGATAAAAACAGGACCAGAGTAGACAAGTACAAATCTGGAGGGCCAAATCCCCAAAACTTAGTTGCTGAAAGCTGCCAGAGGAATAGTAAATACAAATTTCTAGAGTACCAGAAGGCAAATGTTTCAGGGCCATGCCCTCCCAGAAAAGGTTAGCCTATTTTTGTATATGATATTCTTGGCAATAAAAATAGCAATTTTCCAGAACCTGCCTACTTCAACCCAGGCTCCCCCTGCTGCTACCCCAACTCCCCAGTCAGTGACAATGGACATGGGGAAGTAAGGAGGGGATCAGCTAGGCAGGGTATTTCCTTTCTTGTTAATCAGGGTCTATCAACCACTCCAAAACATACCTATATCTAACCCACAAACCATGTCCCCTGGGTCAGATAACTCTTAAGCGGATATCCCCATATACATTTATTGAATGGCTTTTTGTTTTAATTAAAACCCTCATTGTTTATAAAGCCCGCTTAGGACTACAAAAATAAAATTATTTTCCTTCCATCCTGATTTCAACTACTTCCCTTTGGCAAATACGTATTCCCCTATTCTCTGTTGCCCGGTCTTGAATTTAAAAGCTCTAAAGATGGATTTTCTTTTTTTAAATAATGCTTTTGACCTTTTTCATAGTCTATGGCCAAAGTCTGAGCCCTGTAGCTTCAGAATTTCCTCTGGGCTATTCCACAAGACTTTACATCAAACAAAACTGTCTTATTAGACAATTCCCCTTGGCCGCTCAAACTCAGGATCATTTGCAAACCAACCAGAAAGGGCAGCTGTGCTTTCAATACCTGTGGACAGGATCAGCTTGTACTCTTCCACAGAGAGGCCACTGAAGCTCGTGTCTCTGGGGCGAGGGTACTGGTCACACAGGGCAGAGGGGAAGCGAGAAGGGAGGGGAGAGAGGATTAGTTCTGCAGCACAACCTGAGACCTGATGATCCTGGAGAGCAAGCAGCCTTGCTCTTTAACTGCAGTTCACTGGGCCCTGGGTGTCCAGGGGCCAGTCCCAGCAAGAAGAGCAGCACCACCTGGAGGTCAAAGACTTGACCTGGAAAGAACCAGTATTATCTGGAATAGGCGGCTCCAACTTGATCATGAACAAGAACCCTCTGGGGAAATGCAGGCTGTGATTCAGGAGGATGGGTGGGGCCCACGACCCTCATTTTCAACCAGCTCGCAGGTGATGCCCTGCTGCTGCTCTCGGGCTACACTTTGAGTTGTGAGGATTCAGAAGAAATCCTCTTCCATGTAGGCTAGGCATTTGGCCATGTATATTTGGGAGTTACTGAACACATTTTTCAAGGCTGGGGAAAACAACACTCAATGAAATTTGACAGTAATCCTGAAAAGGCCAAGAAAAAGCTCAGTTTTGTCTGAGAGGACTTTCCCAATCACCCCATCTTTATCACCAGGGTGTGGGGAAATGCCAGTTCCATCAGAGTGGATAGGAAAATAGGTATAAGATCCAATAATTATCAGATATACCCAGAAGCATACACTGGTATAAAAAATATATGACTTTTATTCGGAATTATAAATAGCTTTTATTTAAGTGATCTAAAAGTCTCTACCAGGTGCCTTTTGTTGGCTTGGTTGAAAGAAATTACTGGTTACATTTGAAAGAAGCAAATCCGCAATTCTTTACAAAACACTGTATAAACAGATTTTCATTTGTTCTTACTGGTCCTCTCCAGTCAGAGGGCTGGGAATATAAAAGACTGGCCCACTCACCTTATGTTTGTAATAGTTTGAATGGAGTCGTGCTAAGCTCTCATACATCTGATCACAGGCCTCAGGCTCTGCAATCTGAAAAACAAAGAACCCCCAAGGAAGTAAAGAATCATGCCCTGCCTCCCACATCATGTCTACACCTCCAGAAAGGACCCCCCCAAACACACACACAATTAAATAAGGCATTCACATGAAGCAGACCTGCAGCTTAGCACTACCTTTGCCACTCCATGGGAAGCAAACTTGGCCTATAGCTCCTGCTATCAGAAATCACCTTTTTGGAGTAAAGGCTCCACCTAATCAACTCCCTAATTTGAAAAAACTCAGTTGATCAACAGGCAAACAAACATTTCTTGAGCATCTGTGACCTGTGAACCACACCAGCTGCAGTGGGAGACGTCACAATAAAAACAATACTGGAAGGGCGTATCTCATAAAGGGAGTGCTAGGGGCAGTGTGAGTTACAAGAAGTCAGAGAAAGGGGAATCCCCACGTGCTCGAGTGGTCTCTGTATGGTGGAAGCGAGACTGAGCTGGGTTCTGAGGGATACACAGGAGTTTGGGAGAAGGGAGAGTGGAGAAGCCCTTCCTGGTAGAGGGGATGGCAAGAGCGAGGCAGAGGAGGCAGTAATGCTACCTATGCTTTAGACCAGACTATCTGGCTGAGGGCCTGAATATGCAGGTAAAAGAACTTGGCCTGGAGAAACAGAAAGTGCTTTTGAGTTAAACCTTCAATATGAAATGCATTAAATAAAGATTCTTTTATGAAAGGCAAAAAAAAAAAAAATTATCTGAGCTTTCATCTATGGTAAGTGGAGAGCTGTTGAAATTTGCAAGGAAAGAAACATGAAAGTAGTATATTAAGATGAGACAGGTGAAATGAACCAACAGGGGGAGTCCAGTTAGGCCCTGCTAGGAAGGATAAGGCCCTGAACACTGAGGCCTTGCAAAAAGGAAGGAGAAAATACTTTGGGTGCTGGACAAAGAAGTACTCCTGCTAGAAATTCCAGGAAAGATGGGCAACGTGCAGATGAGAGGTGGTTATTTACCTTTCAGACCTTTTTAGTCTCCCCTTTCCTCTGCCCTTGCTATTATTTATCTATAGTTCCTTATACTATTCAGCCAAGAATTCTGAAAGCTCCCCAGACCAAAACTTTCTCTTCGTTTTTTTAATCCAGAATTCAAATGATGGATTTTTCCAATATAAATCTTTTCTCAAAGGGCAGAGCATAGATAAATCAGTAGTTAAGCGTTTTAATGAGGCAGCTCCACTTCTGCCACTATGTGTGCATCAAACGAGGTCCCCACTTTACAACAAACAAAAAAGATGATCCATTAATTTAGTTCCTACTTGATTCATCCCCAGGTTCAGGCCACTCATCATGAGAATGGCCAGGTAGCACAACAGAAGAGAAAGGATTATGGGCTGAGGCGGTAGCCAGTGTTGGGCATTATCTGAGTGGATTGGGGCTAAAGGCTGAAGAGAAAGAATGGATGGGAAAATGTGAGAATGTGATTGCGTTCTTTCCAGGGAAAGCCCAGCTGGAACAGAATTTTGCAGTACTCACTCGGGAAGAGCATTTTGAAATCATGTCTTTAGCAGGGCATGCATAACCCAGAAGATAGAGGAACAGAAGGTATAAGACACAAAAGGAAAAAGAATAACAGCACAAAATTTTAAAGAATATTATATAAATTATCAAAAGATGATTGTGCATTTCATCTTTTGCCTGCTCTTTTCATACCTGTGGACATGTGTTCCCTTATGAATTTAAAAGACATGCACCGAGAACCTACAGTGTGCTCAGCCCCAAGTATGAGCAGGTCTCCATGGCAGTGGAGAGCAGTGGAGTCAAACTGCCTGGGTTTTAATGTCAGCACCATCACTTATCAGCTCTGGGATGTTGGGCAAATCACATAATCTCCTCCTGCCCCTGGCTTAAAAAAATTTTTTTGACACATTTGCTTTATCATTCTGTGTATCTATATATACATATTTTCCTTATGATGCATTGAGAGTAAGTTGAAACATAATGTCCCTTCACTCTGGATATTTCAGGATGTTTCCTAAGTACAAGGACATTCTCTTATATAACCACAGTTCACTGATCAAATTCAGGACATTTCACATTGATACACTTTTATCTAGTCCATTGTCCATATTCCAAACTCTGTCAATTGTCTCAGTAATAATCTTTAAAGAAAAAAAAAAACCTTTTCAGCCTAGGATCACCTACAGCATTTATCTGTCATGTATCTTATTTCAGCTGGGACAGGTTGCTCAGCCTTTGTCTTTCAAGCACTGACATTTTTGAAGCTTACTGGCAAACTTAACCTTTCTTTTAACAGAAAAGATAATAATAGTCCCTATTTCTGAGGGTGGTGTGAGGGTAAATGAGGTAATCCAGACTGCTCTGAATTCGGGACCTGGAACACTGAGGATGTGAGTGATTAGTTTCTGTTACTATTATTAGTAGTAAACAGTTGTATAAACACAGGCCTCTGCTATAAGGGGAAGAGACTGAACAGTTCAGGACAATCCTGGCGATGGGGGAATGAAGGGTGCTGTGGGCACATGGGGGGCCCCTGACGCTGCCAGGGGAGCCAGAGAAGGCAGGGAAGACCTGCCGGAGGGTCACAGTGGAGGATGAGCAGGAGTTAGCAGAATGAAGTAGGGCTCTCCAGGCACAGGAATGGCTTTAACACATGCCCAGGGAATGGCAGGCAGGAAATTATCAGTTGCTGGTGTGACTGCTGGTATGAGGATAGAGGTGGAAGTGATGAAGGGACAGAAAATTGCTGAAGCTTCACTCCATACTTGACTGGCCTCTGGTCCTGACCCTCAAAGTTCTCAGTGGATATCGAGCACTCTGTGGTCAGCTCAGCAGGGCTCAAACACTGACCCCTGGTTTCTGCCAAGTGAGCAGCTGTCTGCTGCACCTGTTCTTCACCTGATGGCTGCTCTTCTGGATTGTCCCCTCTCTCACCTTCCCAATCAAGGTCTTAGGAAAGGCGTTCACACCACTGACATGCCTTTCTCCCAGCACCTCTGTCCTGGGCTCCTACCACTGCTTCCAGGCCACCAAGACCGTGCTTCCTCATCAAACCCACACTCTGGCCAGATCCTCGCCCTCAGAAACCTTGCCAATGCAAGTTCCCCTCCTGCTGCTTCTTTAACTTCTCTCATGGTGAGAATTCACAGAGGGCTGCTCAGCTACCTCCTACTATACCCTCAAGGGGTTGAGCAGGCTGTCCTCTTCCTCCCATCTTCCCATCTCTGATAGTGCAGCAAGGCAGGGAGAGGAGGGGTCACCCTTGCAGAGAACTGCTCCCATGAGGGCAAAGAGCAGAGGGTCTGAGTGGAAAAAACAGAGTGACCCTCTGGACTCTCTCAACCTCTTAAAATTCCTTCAGTAATAAAGAGACAGTCTGCTAGATTGTTTCACATAATGCCTGGAGCTCAATTAATAACCTAAGAAGGAACCAAATACCTAAACACTAATAATTCACTAATCACCAAAAAAAGAACTTGTCACCCAACTTCCCATTTGAGGTCAGAAAGTATTTCTCTGAGGCTGTAAAAGTGGCTCATTGGAGGTGATGAGAGTTTGTGGTATGCCAGCTTCTAGTCAAGTTATTACTGCTTAAGGAGAGATGGAGCCATAGCCACTTCTGGGTTCCTAGTCATAACCAAGCCAAGCTCAGCAATTAAAAAGTAGTCTTGTTTACTACTTTAAAGGACATCAATACAAATCAATACTTCTAATTCCAGAATTAGAAGTACTGCCACACACCTACATCCTCCGTCCTCCAGCACAAACATTCTTGAATTCTAAAATATAGTTTTCCTGACAAATGTACCATGCACCTTTAGAAATATTCTTACATGCAAGCTTTAAATTACCAGATTTTGCATTCACACCTAATGAGATTATGGACATTTTAGGACTAATAGCAGTGCTAGGTTTAAAAAGGCAGCAGTGAGACATGATGAAAAATTCAGCTCTGTTCCATAAATGTGAATAAAATAGATGTTCAGCTGACAAAGTATCCTTTATGGCTCTATTTTTGCTCCTTTCACATTTCCCCTGCTCTGCCGTCAGTAAATTTCTCTTTACCATATTAAACTTTTATACATACAAATTTACATCAGTGCCACAGGCACTGATTTCGATTTTCAAAATTGAATTTTGGGTGGTGACAGCAATTGGTACAGCGGCCCTATTCTTGTCACACAAAGGGACGCAAAACCACTTTTGGGAAAGGGTGTTGCAAACTGCTTAGCTAATTAAGGTAGAGCTGGATGCAGTCCAGGAGGATCTATGAAAAAAAGGTTTTCATGACTTGGTAATGAACTTCTCAAATGAGTTCATTCTGCTATGGGAGCCTATTCCCTTCAATTCAATTGAAAATGTATTTCTTGAGCACCTACTATGTAAAGGGGAAGCTGTGGGAGGAGAGCCTTGGCCCTGGAGAAGCTGGCAATCACTGAGGAGACAAGACATGCACAGATTAAACATCGAATATAGCCAGGGTAGTGTGTAACTGAGTGTCAGAGTTATAGGAGATCAGAGGCTGGAGCTGGTCACCAAGCCTGGCTAACAGGACAGGTGTGGTGGGGAAGGTCTTCAGGTCTACTGCAGTGACAAGTTCAGAGTAAGGGGTAACCAGAGTCCTTCACTTCGAGGAGTGTAGACTTCAGCATGGGTGGACCTGAGCATGGGTGGAATGGGAATATGGGAGTGACTGGGAGGAGGCATGAAGAGGCAGGAGGACAAGGATGTTTCAGGCAGGCAGGGTCTTGAGCCAAGGAGCGTTTCAAGGGAAGCCATCAAATTCTTGGCAAGCTCTATGTGTTTGCGGGGGAGGATGGTGGTGTTCACAGCGCTCTAGATTATTAAAAGTTAAGAACCACTTACATTATGGCCAATGTGGGAAGGAATAAGAGGACACCCTCACTGAGGCTGGGGCAAGGGCTGGAGTGTGATAAGACATGAAACAGGCTGGGACCAAGGATAAGAGGACAGTGAAGGCCTCACAAAGCTGCCTGCCAGTTGTCCAGGAGGCAACTGGCAGACCCAAAGATCTTTGAGTAAAGTGGAGACTTACTGAAAGTAGTTGAGAATTTATCCCTCTTTAAACATGCACAGAAAAGTACCACCCCTTGGTCTAAATACTACCATACTTCACTCTCACTCCATGTGGAACTGGGAGAGAAAAAAAGAGATGGATAATAATTCTCTGTACAACTCCTGTTTTGCAGTGTGTTTCATATTATAACTAAAAATAGCATAACCTATCCTTGGGCCATTCTTCAAACACTTGACTTCAGGGACCACATATGGGGGTGAGCAAGAATGAGATGGTGTCACTGCTGCCAGCTCCCTGCCCCACTGAAGAATGCATTAGACCAGGTCTCAACTGGATGACTGATAATCCAGGATTATATAAAACCTTTGAATTCTCCTCTGAGCAGTTGGAAATATCATTTATATTACTGCAAACCCAAGACAAAGTTTAACTTCTCTCAAATGGGGCTGGTATTACTTAAACGTAGATAGAAATACACTGGTGGGTGAGCCCTTCCTGGGTGGCTGTGTTTCCCAGGCTGTTCCAGGCTGTTCCTCAGAGCTGTGCTCCAGGTTAGGTAAGTGGGTGCTGGTGTGCAGTCAGGGACCTTTTAGGAAGCTGCTTTGTACCTAATGAGGTTATTAGAAGGATTTGCTTCTTTCCCTGTATTTAAGTCAACAATGACTGTTGTTTTGCCACCTCCCCCCATATTGCGATTCTTTTATCAAGCTCTCAGTGCTGCAGAGGACACGTGTTCTCTTAAGGAAACTGTATTCAAAGGGGGCAAACCCCATATACATTAACTTTTAAAAACTGCACAAAAGGATAGAGGATATATGTAAGAGGTGTTAAGTGTGTTCCTGCTTCCCACCACCCTCTCCCTCCTGGTGGGTTCAGGGTGGACCGTGATACTCCCCAGAGGGCAATCTGAGGTGAAATAAATGGTGGCAGTAGTTTTCATACTCTGGTTTTGACTCTGAATGATGAACATGCTTTCTAGTGAGTCTGGCTTTTACACATTGGTGTCCGACTCAAGGATCATCTTTCTTCCCACCTGCACTGGGGAAGATAGTGACTGGGCCAAAGAAGAGCAAGTGGGTAAACACAGGAAGATGTTTAATTCTTTGTCCAAACGTCCATGGTCCAAAAAGGTTTGATCAGGGAATGATGGGAGGGGAGTAACTTGAAGTTTATGGAACAAGAGGCCTTTCTAACAAGAACTGAAGTGGAATGGCAGCTGAGGACTGATCAGGCACCAAGGACGCAAAGCCAGATCAGGCCAGGACAGCTGGGTCCGTTTCTACTTGTTTTATCTTGCCACTTAACTCCCAGGGGACTCTAAGTTGTTTTATTTTTCCGATTTTGCTTCCTCATTTGTAAAATGGGAACAGAGATGACTATTTCACACAGCTGCACAAAGGATTAAATTAAATGAGATCATACAAGCAAAAGTGTGCCAAGAGTGTGTTCAGTGTTATTGTTAAGATGGAGGAGGCCATGGGGCCTGCCCCTCTCCTTCATAGGAACAGAAAGGCTGTGAAGCAGAGCTGTTTCCCCTCCAGTCCTGTCTTTATGGCGACTGGCATAACCAATGGAGAATTCTACACTAATCAGCCATTTGGGTCAAATGCCTGCTGCTGGCTGCCAGCTTAATGAAGAGTCTACCAGAACCATCTTTCTTCTCAAGGTCTTTATAAATGATCCAGGGGTGTCAGTGGGAGTGACTCACAGTGATGTTCTCAATTCCAGCAAGGAGCTGCTCCCTCCAAAAATCACAAAGATTTACTAAGCCCAGGAGTGTTCTCAAGTGACATCAGGATGAGGTACCATGACAGTGGTCCTGAGTAATGTGCCTGCTGCCACTGTAATGCACTGGTTCACTCTACCAGAGATGCATTCTTCAGCTGCTCTAGAACCATCAACCAAACCATGACTTGCATCTATAGCCACGATTCAAATCTGTGTGGGCCTTCTACTGATCAGAACTATCTCCCTAGGTGACGACAAAGGATGACAACGCCAAAGGAGAAAGTTCTATCCTCTTATTCTGGCTCCTCTTACACTTACAGTCGAGTAGGTGAATGTCATGCTCTCTCACCTCCCCAAGGATCTAGCCTCTGTTGGCTTTTCTGTTGACTGGTTTCGCCTTTGGGATTTCATTAAAGTCATGTGTCTGCCCAAGTGTAAGCTCACTGGTGGTAAGGGCCAGGTTATGTCCCTCTTCTGTAGTTCCTGCAGTCCCCCCAACATGCTAAACTCTCAAATAAATTCTTTCCACTCAGAACACACAGATATTCCTTTCTCACTCTTCACTACTTCTATCTAGTTCTACTACATCTGTAACTATATTCAAATGATATGTCTCATGAGCCATAACCAATCATTTATCTATTCATTCAGACATTTACTAAATGTCTTTTATGTGCCAAGAACTATATTAGACACCAGGGGGGAGAAAGATAAAAATGGCACCATCTCTATTCTGAGGAAGCTCATGCTAAAAATATGTAGGGAGCAGAGCCCTAGAAAGCCTATGGGGTTTGCAGAGTGGGGACTAGATTTGAGTCTTGCCTTTAAGATCTTTATGCTTTGGGGCAGTGAAAACCACTGTAAGAGTTATGAGGACACTCAGTATAGCGTGACCACCCCTACTCCCAAAGCACTGAGCCAGACATTTCATTCATGCTCACCACTCACTCAGCAATAGGTTTCAGTGATGCCACTGGGCATATTCTTGCTCCAGTAGGTGGTCTGGCTTGGCCCTGTATTGGGCTAAGCTGCAAAAAAACAAGTTCCTGCTTTGACAGGTATTGGCCAAATTTTGCAAAAGTCATTTCTTCAGACTGTGTGTCACATGTCACATCTCTGACCTGTTGCCTGAGCCCCAGGCTCAAATATCTCACTGCCTATTTGACATTTCTACTTGGAAGTAAGTCCACTCGGCATCTCAGATTTAACATGTCTAACACTAAACTCAAGATATTTTTTTCCACATCCCCCCCGTTCCTCATCTAATTTTTCACATCTCAGTAAGTGGCACCAACTTCCACCCAGTTGCTCAGGCCAAAAAACTCTAGCTGTTATCCTTGGTTCTTCTCTTTCTCTTTACCCCACTTCCAATATATCAGCAAGTCCTGTTGATGTACCCTTCACATTGCAACCCGAATGCAGCCACTTCCATCTCCTGTGCTGCCACCCTTATCAAAACCACCACCATTTTCTTGCTTGGGCTACAATGATAGCTTTTCTTCTAGTCTCATTTTATTATTAATCCCCTATAATTCACCACATAAACCAGAGTAATCTTTTTTTAAAAAGTAAATTAGGTTACATCAGCCCCCTGGTAAACTCCCCCAATGGCTTCTCCCTGGCCTTCTAAAAGCCATCTTCTGACCAGAGACCCTACCGTGCCTGGTTCCTGTCTTCCTCTGACCTCAACTCTTAGCAAATTCTACTTCATTCACTACTCTCCAGACACTCTAGCTTTCTTCCTGTCCTCTAACATGCCAATCTGCTTCCTGTGCAGGACCTTTGCGCTGCCTGATATGCCCTTCCAGTAAGAGCACATTGCTGGCTCTTCTTCTCTTAGGTCTCATCTATGCGTTGCCTACACAGTATGGCCTTATGTGACTATTGTAATTATTACCCTTCTATCATGCTACTCTATTTTATATTCATCATAGCACAGTTGACCCTTGAACAACACAGGTCTGAACTGCACGGGTCCACTATACACGGATTTTTTTCAATAAATACGTACACTACTGTAAATGTATTTTCTCTTCCTTATGATTTTCAAAATAACGTTTTTTCTCTAGCTTACTTTATTGCAAGAATACAGTATATATTACATATAATACATAAAATGTGTTAATTGACTGTTTATATTCAGTAAGGCATCTAGTCAATAGGATGCTATTAATAGTTAAGTTTTTGGGGATAAAAATTACATGTGGAATTTTGACTGCTGGGCTGGAAGTCAGTGTCCCTAACCCCCACATTGTTCAAGGGTGAACTGTACTTATCTGGGCTGTCTTATGTATGTCTACTTGCTTATTGTGTCCTGAACTAGAATGTGAACTTAACCTCATCTGTCTAGTTCATTGCTGTCGCCCCAGCACCTAACACAGTTCCTGGCACGTGGTGGATGTTCAATAAATATATGCTATACAAATGACGGAATTCCAGAGCAGCAGCTAACCTGGAGGAGAGCAAGAACATACGTCTACCACACGCACACGAACACGCACGAGCTGAGGACCCAAACCTGCTGCAAAGGCTTACAGGGGCCCAGGAAGCAAGTAAAAGCTTAGCGGGGGCCCTGCAGAAGTCCTCAGGGATCAGCTCAGTCAGTGCACAATACTGCGAAGTAATGGCATAATGTCAGGGGAGAAATAAGCCTACCACTAGTGGTGTGGCTCTCAACCCTGGCTGCACCTCGAATCATCTGTAGAGCTTTAAAAAATAGAGCAAGGTTCCACTCCCAGAGATTCAATTTAATAAGGCTGAACGGTCCAGGCTCCTAGATTTTCAAAAAGCTTCTCCAGTAATCTCAAAGTGCAGCCAGCTGAAAGCGCTGAGTAAAAGTTAGGGTCGTTGTTTTCTAAGGTTCCCCAGGGATAATGGGGTCCACACGCACGTGCGGCCTGAGGGACGGCGCACGCACGCGCAGGTCCCGCCCCTGCCTCGTCCTTTCCTCCCCTCGCCCCAACCACCTCCCCGCCGAAGGCAGACCCACAGTCCGATCACCTGGGTGTTCTCTCCCTCCCGAAAGGCCTGTGCTACCCGCTGCCGCAGGTAAGTGCCCAAGTCCCGGCCCCGTTTGGTCTCGTCCACTGGCCATTCTTCACAGAGCTTAAGGAAACGCCGGTAGCGGCTGGCCGCCATTTTGGGCCCCGCTTGTCCCGCCCCGGAGGGTGGAGTCGGCCAGACCTGTGGCGCTTGCGCACTAAGGCTCGCAGCCTGCCCGTGGAGGCGAGGCGGGCCGAGTGAGCACGCGCGACTTTGCTGGCTCCACGCAGCTCCCCTGGTAGGGGCGCTGCTGGCTTGTGTTTGAGAGCAGGGCTAATTCCGTCGTGGTTCTCCAGGAACCAGCCCAGCAACCAGGGGCAAGGCCGACGTGGAGAACCTTAGGGACAGCTTTGCTTCTCTTTTTCAGTGACTGCGCAAGCTCCAGACTGAAAAAACCCTTCTCGGCGAACTCAGCTAATTTGCACAAACGACACATTTGCATGTAACGACAGGTTGTTATTGGATGAAAATGTGTTTGAACTTAATCACGTAGCACGCACACATGGTTCACACACCCCCTCCTGCTCCGTTCTCCTCACAGCACCTGTACCTGTCACTACCACTTGGTGTTCTGCCACAATTTCTTCTTTAATGCTCCTCAGCTCTTGTCCCTTTCTCTCCAGCCCCTATTAGTGTCCCCTCTGGACCCTTCCTCCCCAAGCCAGGCACTTTAACCCGGGAGGCACAGATTCTCTAGCTTCAGCATCAGCTGGGAAAAACTTGATTCAGCATGGAAAAACGATGTTTTACCAAGTCTCTTCATATATCTCCAGCTGCATCATCATGTGGAATGTCCTGATTTTTCTTTTCAAAAGATCCTCCCACCTACCAGATTTTTTCTTAAGAAAGCTTCAGCTCCCCGCCCCCAACACACTTTACTGTCCTACATTTAGCCAGACAGGACTGTCCCATGCATACATGCTTCCCCAAAACCTTTTCTTTCTCTCTCCACTTATTTTGTCAAGGGGAGTCCAGGAGACTCCTGCCTTGAGTAGGGGAGTGAATATACAACCAAAACACAAAGTTAAAAGTGACAAGGGCTTGAAGTGATAAAGAATGCAAGGGAGTTTGAAGAAAGAAATAGTACTTCTGGCTGTTCAGGAGAGCAGGGCGGAGAAAGATCAGGGATGGCATCTGAAGGGCGTGGGTAAGTGGGAATGGAAGGATACAAGCTCAAGAGCCAGGCCTGGTGCAGGAATGGGAGAGAGAGGAAGAGGGAGGAATCTAATTTGGGGAAAGATCAATGGGTGGTTTTAACAAGGAATAACTTTGAACTGTTCTGATGCCCTCTTGAAGTAAGTGAGTTCAGGGGATACCCACCTGAGGTAAGGAGAGTTCAGGGGAAGTAGAAAATGCATTCAAGGGTATCCCCACCATGTTCCAGCCCATCAATACCTCCCTGCTCCATCTTTACCATCAGCTGTATTTATAGCTGCATAGTTTTGATGGCTGCCTCACAGCCCAAAATGCCAGGGTTGTAACTGTTATTGTCAAGCAGTAGGAACCTAAGGTGCTGGATGCCTGGAGAAGCCTTGTCATTCTGCCTGAGGCCTTACTACAGTTGTGGCTTTGAAGAGCACCTGGCAGGCTGAGAACAGCTGTCTTGGGAGGCAGGGACTGAGGTCCCTCTGTCTTAGGCAAAAGGAAGAGTAACATTAGGTGGCAGCAAATGGTTTTCACCACACTTGAGGCACAGTGCAATGAGATGTTGAGAAGAACAACTGGATGCCAGGGGAAAGCCCAACCAGTGCCTCCTCCTAAGGCTCTCCCTTCACCAGCAAAGCATCTTCTGCGTCAGGTTGGGGTTGTCCCTGGTTCAGACTGCCTTACCCACCTCTCTTTCCCCCACTGGAAGCATGCTTTTGTCTTGATGGTTCAGTAGTGAGACTTTGGAGTCTGACAGACCCAGGCTGAAATGTGGGCTTGCTCATTCATTCACTCATTTGTTTATTTAGGACAAGTCCATATCATTTGCAGGGGCCCTATGCAAAATGGAAATGCGAAGCTCCTTGTTAAAAAATTATTAAGAATTTTAGGACAGTAAGAGCAGATCATTAAACCAAATGTGGTGCCCTTCAGAGCACAGAGCCCTGTGTGACTGCACAGATCACACACCCATGAAGCCAGCCCTGAACTCCTTCCATGTGATGGATAAGGCGGATGAGGGCCTTGATCCCATGGGTTTTACATTTAAGTTAGGGGAGACAGATAACAACCAAGCAAACATGCAATAACAATAATAAAAGGCTTCATATGTATGAAGTCATTTGCTAAATAAACAACATAATTTCAGGGAGAGATCAAGTCAGGGTGCGGGGTCCATGTGACTAGGGCAGGCGTAGGGTATGGGTAGTCTGGAGGGGCTTATGTTTGAAAGAGACCTGAGTCACCTAAGAGGCAAGAGCAGCTTCCAGACAGAGGAGCAGCAAGGGCAAAGGCCTTCAGAGAGACCAGCCTTGGGTAGGTTATTTAATCGCTCTGAGATTCAGTTCTTCATCTTAAAATGGGAATTATAGTGATAAATGAACATTTACTAAGTATGTGCTGTGTGCCAGGGACTGTTCTAAATGCCTTACATATATTGACTCATTTCGTCCCCATTTTATAGAGGTGGAAACAGGCACAGAGAGGACAAGATAAGGACTTGCCAATGTCACCAACTGGTAAGTGGCAGAGCTTAGACTTGAACCCCGCTGACTGGCTTCAGAGTCCATCCTCTTGCCCACCTGGTGCCTCTCCTGGCTTCCTTGCAGCATTATGGTTGTGAACTGTGTGCCAGATGTGTTTCTGTACGCATTATAGTTTCCTGGGGGCTCTAGGGTCCTCTCTGACTTTGTTTTACCTAGCCCACCACCCGCCATGTCCACATGCCTGTGGGTGGTTGGAGCCAGAATCTGGGCTCACTGGCTTGTCAGTCACCCAGTGTCATTCTGAGCACATTAATAAGCACTGCCCGGAATGTGACCTGGGCAGTGGCAGCCCCTCAGAGAGCTGATGACATCCACCTGTGAGCTGTCACTCATTCCACTCAGAATGCAGTGGCCCTCCTGGCTCCTTGACAATCCCCACCAGAGCCTCACCTCTCCAACCATTTGGAATGGGTATTTGAGCTTTACGGAGCCCTGATCTTTCTTTATAGAAATGAGGCACCTTCATGGGGAGGAGAGAAGAGGAAGGGAGCGCTGCTTCAGTTTTTCACGTTATAATGATCCCAGTAATTGAGACACTGAATCACACATTTTAATTGCTTGAAAGTAAAAAATATCATTTTGTAATGCTAGTGTTAATAATGTAAACATTAAAAAGGAATTAAATACTTAGCTGTATTGTAGGGCATGATTGCCTGATTTTTCTTCTTTCAACTATTCAACCAGAGGAAATGATTGGCTGCAACACTCATATGTTACCGTAAAAAGTGGGTCTAGACTTGCATCGGAGTAGTTAGTCATTTAATACCCCCGTATAAAGGTAGCTAGAAAGGTCATTGCTGCCTTATTCTGGAGATGAGCTTTTTTTTCAAGAGACACAGGTTTTTTGAAGTATGCTGGGACAGACTCCAGTGGGGTCCTAGAGTGTACCCCAATATCTCCAGAGCCCATCAGCTCTGTTGGGACATCTTTTCATCTGCTCCCCTCCCTTCACTTTGCTCTCTGTTCCATATCACCTCAGAGAGGCATTTCATGGCCTCTGGCCCTGAGCTAAAGTAGCAGCCCCATCACTTTTGGTCCCCTTTTGCCTCAAAGCACTGTTTGACAATAGGTCCTGGTGCATGGTAATCTCTCACTAAATGAATCTGAAGAAAAAAGATGACATTAGACTATAAACCCAGGTCTTCTCGTCCACTTGTCCCCATCCCTACCCCTTCCCCTATAAAATTCTCATCTTTAGAGAGCTGAGGGAAAAAGGTGAAGGGCACATCAAAAGCAGGTATGTTTCTGGATTTGAATTGTTCTCGGATTAGCTGTCAAATTTCCTGTCCCATTTCAGGGCAGCTTAGTAACAGAAGGGAGAAAAACATAATGAAAAGGACCCAACCTGGCTGCAAGTCAGCCTGCCTGGCTGGTGTTCAACTTATTGTCCCAGAGCTGCTTTTTTCCCTTCCTCCTACCCTCTAATTCTTGGCATCCACACCTTCATTTTAGTTTTTTTCCCTCATCTTTTGGTTTTATGTTTTTGGCCACAGAGGATACAGATTTAAATTAAAAGTCAGAAGTTTAGATCATTTTGAAGAGCTGTTGATGAGTGGTCTTGCCTTGCCATTTGTTTTATTAGATTGTTTCCTGCCCTTTCCAGCATGGTCTAAAAGACTCCATGCAGCTGGGAAGAGTGATGGGGCTGCCAGGGTGCTGCCCAGAGGCCCAGGGCTTCCAGATGACATTGTATTATGGAGCAGCTATCATAACATTCTGCTCTTTAGCTTTCTTTTCAGTCACACAGGAATATCAGAGGGGCAGAAATGGGGCTGGGTGGCTGTCTCTCAGGCTGCCCATATCCCCAACCACTTGATGGGGAGGTCAGGAGCAGGTTGTTCTTTAACATCACCTGTCTTGAGGACCAAGTTAGAGTAGATAAGGAAACTGAGGTAGGGGAGATGCTAAGCAAATCTACTAGCACTCTGGGCACACTCAGTGTATGAAAATATGGCTAGGAGAAAGATCTGGATCAGAACCCACAGCTCTGGCACTGCCAGGCCCCTGCTGTCTCCTCACTTGCTTTTTATATCTTTGCTTCTCTCTTCTTAAGTCAGATATCAATTTAACATGCGGATATGGAGAAAGAGGTTATAGTAGAGGCTGAGTTCTCATCAAACCCATTTCCTCTTCTAGGCACACAAACTATATCTTTGCCCTCTGGCATCTGGGTAGGGCCACATGTCTGGTTCTTGTCCACAGGTATTAGGGTAGGCTAACTGTTATGACAAACAATCCCCAAATATCAGTAGCTTAACATTATAATCCAGCATGGTCAACAGATAGCCTCTGCTCTTCACAGTTATCCAGAAGGAAGGAACCCAGGTTCCGTCCTTCTTGTAACACCACCATCTTCCACCACAAGGCCTAAAAGACAGCATGCTGTATAAGTTTCTAGACCATGGTGACCCCTCTGAGTCTGATAGTCCAGTAAGAATGGTCTAAAACCAGGAGCCAACTTTGTCCCTTGCAACAGACTGCTCTTTCATCAGGGACCTCTTCAGGAGCAGGTTGGAATTTGGGCTGGGCCTCGAATGATTTGTAAGGAGGAAGAAAGCCTCATGTGAAGGGCACCATGGTTTAAAAGAGTAGCTAAGAGAGGGGCATCACGTGGGCAGGAATAAGGAGCCAGCCCATGGAGAGTGGTTCTAGCATAGTTAGTGATGTGGGTGGCCAGCCCTAAAAGACTTAGGTTTCAGCTGATTGTTCCCACCTCATTATCAGTCAAGTCCCACACACCCAGGGCTGCTAATAGTGGCAGAGTCAGAAGGAAGCTTTGGACTTGGTTGATGTGGAACCAGGTTCTCAAGCAATGAAGGGGCTTGAAAAAGCAGTATTTAGGGCTCTATTTTGTCATTAGCAAATATTTAGTTTTCGACCGGCTCCCTTTTGCTGCTCAATAGTCTTTGACTCAAACCTCCCACCAAGGGCACAGAGCATGCAAATTAGTTTTGTCATTACTTCAGCCAAACATAATTAGGGAAGTTAACTTGCTTTGGAATCCATATAATGTATCACAAAATTAAATGAAAGTTTTTTATTATCTAGGCCACTCTTCTATTAGGATTTTGGAAAGTTGATGGTAATTAGCCACGGGAATCCAGAAATTATTTAATTTTGCATTGTATAAGGTTCAAGTGAAAGGACTACTTACTTTTCAGGTCTGGGGCCTGCCTTGTAGGTACATGCAAATATTTTATTAGCCACCATTTCCCACCAAGTTCCCCGAAAGACAGCAGGAAATCGGTGAACTGTTCCTGCTGTATTCCCATAAATTAGAGCTACCATACAGTGTGATGATCAGAAAAAATAAACAGAAAGGGTAATAAAGTACACCAAATAATCATTGGTGACCTTAGTAATTTTATTAACAAATTTATTTCTCTAACTGGATAACGTATCTCAGTGCTTGAATCAGGCATTGTAATAGGTTTCCACAGTGCAGAAGAAAGAATTCATTGGAATTGTTTGTTCCATGTTTATACTTGTCCACTGGTCTTGTAAACATTGTGCCTGGTTTCCTCAGTTCTTCAGGCTCCTTACTTCTGACTCCTCTCCTCCCCCACATACTCCAATAAATAAATGGAAAGCTAAGAGTGTAATTTAACATCAGTGGCTCCTCCTCATGTGCATTCCACCACCATTGGAAAGCTGTATTTCATGGTCAGATTCAGAGGCATTTTGAGGTTAGATTCTGGCAGAATCGTTGCTTCCAATAGGTACTTAGAAGTCTGTAAAGAGACCTTTCTCTCCACAGGTAAAAATGGGAAATCTGGGGTGTTGGTTTGCCAGTGCTGTGTCTGGGATTGTCTTTGTCCCTTCAGAACCTGGTACAAAATTGGTGAAATGGGCAGATCTGTCCCACTTCATCCTGCCCCACCTACAGTGCCTCTTAGGAAGGTAAGAGGCATTCATTATTTCTGTCTGCCTTTGGAGCAGGCAGCTCATGCAAGCAGAAACCCGTGAACTTGTTAACTCATTCTTTAAGTCTTCTTCAAGTAAGATTTTTTTGCCTCACAGCTTGCAAGGATTGTAGCATGATAACAAGGAAGCATTTTAAAATGCAAATACTCTAGAATTTCACCGTAATGCTGGCCTCTAACTCATGCTGCACCCCTCCAGTATACTCCAAGATGATGCCATTTCATACTGACTGTCCAGTCTGTGGTGACCAGCATTAGCACAAGATGCCAGGTATGTGAATTATCTCCAGAGCTGGTTTTTCTAGCATATATTAATATAGCCTGCCATGTATAGTGATGGCTTTTGAATGTAGATATGATTATTACAAAGATATCTAGGGGGTGTCTAGACTACCCTCACTACCAATAGGTCCCTCTTAAGATCTGTACTCCAGAAAAATATGGATAGGCCCAACACCTCATTTTTTCTCCTGTATATCCTGCAGAATCTGGATGAGGTTCTCCAGACCAAAAATATAGCCTGGATCTGGTCCATCGTAGGTCGTATGCTCATTCCAGGAGCCCTTGTATGTCGTATGAGCAAAGTCGATCATCCGGATGTCAACTTTAGCAAGACCTCCAGGAGAGTTGCTGTGGGCTGTCTGCAGAGCCTCCTGAGGATGCTGGCCACCCAGGGTTCTTTCCATCAGCTCCTGCCCATCATAGATGATGAGGAGAGAGCTGGAATAGAATCGGTATGAACTCTGGCTCCTAATGACCGAGAGGAGGGCCTGGAGCTGGCGCTGGATGGGCTCCAGCAGTTCTGTCCGAAGACGGGTTCCATTGTGCAGGAACTGATAGAGGGCTTGTCTGAACCCCTCGACTTTGAGTTTTCTTCCATAGTACTTGTCTTTGCAGAGAAAGTGCTTCTTATCAATTTGATAAACCTTATGTTAAAAAGAAAGAGAACATGTGAAGAATTACGAACAAAAAAATTGCATCTGCTGCGGTTGCAGCATCACAAGCTAGCATAATATATAAACGGATTTCCAGGAGACACAGGGCAAAAATGGCTAAAATGAACAGAATGATGATCTTTCATCATGCACCTATTGGCTTTTACATTTTAAAATGCTTTCTGTGCAAGCCTCTAATAGAAATCCAAGGTCTAAAGATCCTCACCCTACAAAGGTGACCCTCCACCCATGAGGAAAAGAGTTGGATTTCCTTTCTTGTGAATTTCCAATGTCAGCCTCCAAATCATGATTTAAATCCTGGCTTCTGGCCCTCCTCAATTCAAATATTAGCTAACCCAAGCTAGAAAGCTTCAGTAGGAATCTGAAGTCACAGCCAATGGCCTTGGAAAGCCAACTAGATTAAATTTTCCCCAACCGTTTATAAAGTTCTTTCTCTGCAGATTCCAAGGAAATAATGGCTCTTGGAGTGGAAGAGGGTGAATTATTTGAAGATAAAAGACAGGCTAGATCAGGTGTGGATGGAATTTTTGGGCAGCCAGTGTAGCTGAGGGGATCCTGCATATAGGGAAGTTCACAGCAGCTCTGTGGAGCTGGTGGCTCGTCTCCTTGGCACCAGACCCTCTTCCCTCCCTTGTCATGTCTTGGCCATCAGAAGGGAGCAGATGAAAGAGAGACACTGATGGGGGGACAGTGGCAAGCATCCCCCTTTTAATTTGGATGGCATAAGCAGCAGCAAAAGCTAAACTGAGGCCAGCAGCTGGCATTGCCAGGGAATGACTTGGCACGCCTCTGCCTGGCACACCTGGGAAGGGCTGCCCATACCTGGCCAAGACAGTTTCTCAGGTCTTTCCTGCCTTCAGATTATATGATATGTTTATGGGAAACCAGTAATGAAAAAAATCAGAAGGATATAATAGACTAGGTGTGGTTTTGGAGGGTTAGAGATCGGCTGCTAAATTAGCCATCTTAAGTACATGATAGGTATCACTTTCTAAATAAATCAGATCAATTTCAGAAGGTTTAAGATCCAGAGAGAGATTCCATTTACACCACAAATCATCACACCCCATTCTCTTGAGGACTGCATTCCAAGCCTTTTAAGGGACATCCGTGCAACAAATTTATAGACTCAACTTCCAGCTTCAAGGGGTGGCAGTTTCAATTAAAGAAAGCTATAACATTTACCGTCAAATCGGTATCTGGTTTTGCTTTGAGTAGATAGACTATAAGGAGTGAACGAATGGAGGAAGTTTATTTCCAACTGTTCTCCTGCAGCCCCTGCCACAAGCCACATCTGAACAGCAAAAACAAGGTGCAGAGTCTGAGCAATAAAAATTAACCAATGCTTTGCCTGGGCTTAGCAGGTTACTACCTTCCCACTTTGTTAAGCCGAACAGATAGCAAGAAGCAGAATAGGTGGAGTAAGAAGAGAGAATGGCGAATAGGAATTCAGAGACAGACTGCCTTATAACATCTGAGAAGGAGTTCAGCTTTATCATTTAGAGAATGAGGAATCCACAGAGTGCACAGAGAAGCTCTTTGGCATATAGTTCTTTCCCCAGACTCTGCTCACACACTGTCATCAAAGCTCTGTTCTCAATGTGGGCAGGACCCACGTGGCCACTGTGGAAAGTTTCAACTGCCAAAGACCCTGAGACCAAGTTAAAAAACGGTGGAGTTTTGACACTGCTACCCTGAAAGGTGCTCTTTAGAAAACCCAGTGTGTCATAGATTAGGATGTGCACTTCCTTGGTGGAAGATTGGTACCTGGCTGCTTCCCCCAAAGTGGGGAGCTCTGCAGGGGGCAGTAGTGTCTGGATGGGAGACATCCTTGCTCCACAGTGGAGATACCAGGATGCCCAGCCCTGCAGTGGGTCCTTTGCCACTCACCTGCATGCCGCAGATGCGCATGCCCAGGCAGGCTGAGGTGCTCTGTGCACACTTCGTCATGTGGCGGGCCTTCTTCTCCTCAGATGCATCATCCCCATGCTGTCTGGTCCCCATCTTCAGGTCCAGGATGCAGGGATACTTGTACTGTGACACGACATTTTCCAGCAACAAGAACCCTGATCACACTAAGTTAAGGAAGATTCCAAAGACACTAAGGCCACTGCCCCACAGGAGGCAGGCAGCACACCTCCGAAGCTGGCTAGAGATTCTCTACTCTGAGCATTATTCCTTCACTCCCATTTTTTCATTACAGACAAACCCATCGTTGCTATTAAGAATCCCAGGTAGTAGCTTTGCAGGCTGCTTTAATAGGTCCCTTTATTTAGGCAGAATTTATGAGTACGCACGCTTCTTTTCCTTCTTGCTCTGAGGTTGAAACTTAAATGTTAAGTCTGAAATCCCTGGCAGGCCTTTTGCCCAATTTATTTTTTTTTTTTTCTGTTTTACAGCAAACTTTTTTTTTTTTTAAATTAGTTTCAAGTATACAGTACATTTGGTTAGACATTTATAGTTTATAAAACGATCCCCCTAATTGCTCTTTCTCTCCTCTGGTTTTCCTTTTATGGCAGAAAATCATAAGGCTAAAACCTCTAGTCACTGAATGGGCCAGTACCTTTTGAGAGAAGTGGGTTGATGTTAGCTTCAGAGGTGAATTGCATGAATATTAATTTTAGTGGAATAATTATCCTGCAAAAGCTCTTTAGGGATGAGGGTTGCAGATTTGTCTTAGTAAATACTGAAACCAGCTGCCCTTTTGCAGGGAGGAGCCCAGTGGTGACAAAGGGGCATTTTAAGCCTAAATTTGTTCACTGAGAACCTGGAAACAAAGGGGAGGGTCCACCCATGGGCACTTCCCTAAGGGAGAGCCATACCCCTTCCCCTCCATCAACTCTGTAGGAAGACCCCTGTGGGGAGAATTTGAAAGGATAGAAAGGAGGTTGGGGTGTGGGGGACCCGCCCAGCCCTCTGAGCCCCCTGCCAGGCATGGCAGTCATCATTCCTATCTGCCCACAGAAACCTTCAGCCCAGACCATCCTTACTGCTCAGGTGACAGAGATACAGCCAGTGGCCCACCAGGGGCACTGTGTTCAGCTTAATTCCCAGTCTGATTCCCCTATAATCTCTGAGTTTTCTTTTGGAGAGAACTGATTTCTTCTAGTCACAGGTCTGAGGCTCATGTCTCCAACTTTCCCTCACATCTGTCTCTCCTCCTACCCCTTACTTGACCCTCCCCGTCTCCCTTCTGCCCCAATAATATCTCTTTGTCTCTATCACTCCCCTGGTCTCCCCTCCACCCATCCACCCCCTCATAGGTACACCTTCCTGTCCTTGGGACCCTGTGGTGGAAAGGGTGGGCAAGGATACGGTGTCGCTTGTTCTCTGGATACTCGGTGCACAGGCGGGTCAGGTGGGCCTGGTGGCAGTGCAGACCCCAGGGGTTGAAGCTCTTCCTCTCGTCCTGGGCCTGGTTCCCATCAGGGTCTTCTACCAGGGAGGAGACGTGGGTGCTAAGGTGGAACTCAGACCTCAGGAGTGCTGTGGCTTGGCTGCAGGTGAGGGAAGCACAGGACAATCAGTATCCAGGGTCAGAGGTCTGGGGAAAGATGCCCTTTCTTGTGACTGACTGTGCTTTCTTGGTTGGACTCTGACACAGACTCTCCAGGACGCTGGTAAGGCCTCAGAGTGCCTTTCTTGCCCCAACTCAGGCCCTGGCACCAGATTGGATCAGGCCACACTGCAGCCCCCACCTTCTGGAGTGGGGGGTGCAGGTGAGGACTCTCTAAATTCAGATTAACTCATTAGAGCGTGTCATCCCCTCAGAAGGCTGAGATGGTTTAAATTCACTTATAAGCGATCTGGATTATTATCTCACTATTGGGGCGACACAGTAGGGAATCAGAAGGCAGGGGATTTAGACTGTTACCTTTGAGACCTCAAAATGCCACAGAGGGTAGAAGTCACAGGTCCCTGGTCTCCCTCTCTCCCGCCCTCTGCATCTTGGCTTCCCCATCTGTGAAATGGAGATAATGTGCACCAGCTTCCTGATGCAGAGCCAAGAGGCTTAATTAGATTGTCTGTGCTCCTTGGGGAAGGAAGATACTTTCGTTGCATTAGCTCTCTTTTGTTTCCCATACATGTTTTAAAAATCCGCAGGGATTCTTTTCACCTGAAAAAGGTCGGCTGACATTATCAGAGGTTTTGGAGACCTTTCTAGGAGACCTTTCTGTGCCCTGAGCCAACCTGTGCCTTTGAGTTCCCACTGAGTGATGCATTGGCCTCTCTCCTCATCTCCTCTGGACTGCTAAGAAAAGATGGTTTTTCAGAGACATTAGCCACACTTTTCATTCATGTCAACTATTCTGAGGTTTCTGCTCTGCACATTTCCCCTCAGACACTTCAAGGTCTCAGTGAAATGGGTACTTAATTAAACAATATGTGCCAAATGCCTGCTCTGTATAGGGCTCTGCATGTGCATCAGCATCTGAGATAAATGCATCACAGTCCTCCCTCTAGGAGCAGTGTGAAGAAGATGTATTCCTTTCTTTGATCACATTGGTTATTCTAGACAGAGCCTTCATCTGAATTTCTCATTTTCTCTGCTTGGGCCTTCATGACGAGCCATTGGCCTTGTCACAGGTGAGAGTAGAGCTGGTCCCAGGTAGAGACGAGCTCCCAATTTCTGTCATCTGCCAGGTGTCCCTCACCTCTCCTTGAGTGAATGTGCCAACTGGGAATGCTGCCACTGGGAGAGGGTATGGGCACCGCCACTGCCGCTGGTGGTCTGCTGGAGTGTCTGCCATATTGCCACTGCCGCCGACTCCGTGGAGACCTTGAAGGGTTCCCGGTTCTCGTTCAGTGGGTTGGCAACCAGGCTGAGATGGCCGAGGCTGTCTTTCAGGAGGTGCACCGTGATGGTGCCTGCAGAGCACATGAGGGACAGGATGGGCAGAGAAACCAGATGGAATTTACCTGACTGGACACAGAGAAACCAGATGGAATTTACCTGACTGGACACAATGGGTGAAATCATTTTGAAGTGTGGCTTAATGACAATGGTCAACCTTCCCTCTTCCCCAATTCCTCTCTCAAGGAAGAGCTATAGCGATTGGCTTGGTTTAGCCTGAGCCCGACCTGTTCCAGAATGAGCCCAGTGCTGTGGAGCCTGCAGAAAATAGCCTTGGGCCGCTCTTGGCACGGCCGCTCCTTTATCGCACTTTTCTGCTCCTTCACACTTCAGACAAAGCCAGCCCTGTACATTTTGTTCTCACATTCTAGTTCCTCCGTGCACAGTCACACCTTCCCAGTCACACCACAGCTGTCCCACCTGGGCCCAGCCTTGGGACATCAGAGCTGGTCTTCTGCAAAAAGGGGCCCCTGCCTCAGAGTGGCAGTGAGGGAAGTTGGGGCCCATCCGTTCCTCGCCCTTGTCCTTTGCTTCTTCTATTATCCTTTCTCCTCCATTTGTCTATCTGACCAGCTTCTTCCAGGAAGCCACCTCAGCCTGCTGGGGCTGGGAACTCTTTGTCACCACTTCATCCATCCTCACCCATCTCTGGGTTTCATACTGATGCTTGCTATTTTCTTTGGTTAGATGCACAACATATGAAGATTATTGGTGGAACATGGTTCTTTGACATAAAAAGACTTGTGAGATTTCCCCAACTTACAGTACCTCCTAACCATTGGCATTTATAATCAAGGCATGATCTCTTCCACTTGTGAATGTGACGAGTGTGAGGAAACCCAATGAACAGATGTGCTAACTGGGCTTCTCCTCTGGGAAGTCAGCCAGATCGGGTAATTAGCACTGACACATATATTCATGGCGCTGTGGCCCTCCCCTTTGGACTTCTCCCTCAGGTGGCAGAGTACCAGGCTTTCCTCCCTGGGGCTCGGCATCCAGCAGTTGCCCAGCCTCACCAGAGTTCTGATGAAGAGGGAATGATAGTTTTGGTAGCTGCACAGGAGACCACCCCCCAAATAGTTTTGTGAGAACTGGAAACCTAGAGTACTTGGTTCCCTGTTCTTCCAGCAGCTGATGTTATGTTTTCTGTTTGCTCCCTCCCCCGCGAGCCCACACACTTTACCAGTGTTCACCCTGCTTTATGCCTAACAGGCTGACCCTATGGAGCACACCAGTGGGTTTGACCAATGGCAGATATTGGCAAGCAACGAGAGCTGGGAGGAAATTTGAGATGTTTATCCCGCTGGTTCTCTCCCTGCTGCAGCGTGGCCCTGCCACAACTGTGTTCCTCTGTGGCCTCCTTTTCACTGGGTCAGTAATGCCATCCCTACACTTTGGTCTTTCAGGCTTAGGGGTGGTGACAGGTTTCCAGTGCTGCCGGTCCCTGGTGCCTCACCATGCCCAGTTGTTCCCTTTATCCTGCATGCACTTATGCAAATAGTTCCTTTTAAAAGTTCTCCGCATTTGAACTTCTTTGTATGTACCTCTCATTTTCTGCTGGGACCTTGACTGAAGGTAGATTGCATGTGATCGTGTCCTCCAAGATATTTTTTTCCTCTCCCTGCCACTTGGTCACCTTCTCTTGGTACCATCCTAAGTGGTAATTTCTGCTGAACAAGCACTCAAGACAGCTGATTTCCTGCTTGTGTCCTGCCCAGCCCTCGGGGGCTGGTCAGTGCAGACACTCATTTTCGAGGCTGCTCTATAATTCAGCAAGTCACTCTTCAGAGCTATCTGTGCCTAGCTCAGCCGTCTCCCTGGGCCAGTCCTGTCATCTTAGATTCCCAGTGCCCTAATTTTGCAACCTGAGAGTGACATTCAGTTTTCTCTGGCTCCTAAAAATACTCTGCTTTTCCTCAGCTCATCTCAGGCCCCTGTGTCCTATAAAGTAATAATGATACTAACAATAATACTGTGCCTGAACCTGACATTTATGGTTTATCTGAAAACCAGCATGCATCTTAGACCAGGCCCACCAAAGCTGGTCTGTGCATGAGAGCAGGGGCTGTTGGCAGGCCGGGGAAATAACTGTGATAGCGATCATCACTGTCATGTCTTTCATGTCTACTATGTGCCAGCATTAGTAGCAAGCCTGACTGTGGTCACTGGGTCTCAGAAAGATGGAATAATTTGCCCAAGGCCACACAGGGGCAGAGCTCCAAGAAGGCCATCCATGACAGACACAGATGGGAAAGAAGGAACAAACTGTCACATGGACTTGAGGACTTTATTGGGAGAGTCCGTGTTGTCACACTGTGTTTACCTGTGTGTGGATGAGGACCCCTCTGCTGTTACTCAGTCGTGTGCATGTGCTGGTCATTCTATGCCATAGAACAAACAAGCTGTTATCCCACCATCCTGTGACAGGGTCATCGGCACAGGGACTGGGAGCACCAGGAAGCCCATGGATGTAGGGTTTATAGTTCCAGTTCTGTTTTCCTGGGCAGGAGCCTTGCTGTGCTTATTCTAGGGAGGGGCGCTGACCTGGAAACCACAGCCAGGCCCCGGAGCCTACTCTCTACGTGTGAGAATGGGGAGAGCTCACTGGCATCTGTGATCATTGTTGGGGTGCTTGGAGCCTCCTGGCTGCCTGGGCAGCCCAAGAGGTGTGCAGCTAAGGGCAAGGCCCTTCCAGATCTTATAAAGTTCAAGTTACTATCCAGCAGACCCCTGGACTTTCCCATCCAGGCGCTGTGGTAGAGGCCCTGCCAGAAACCACACAGTCTTTGGGAGCCTGGACTCAGGATGCCTCTGTGGATGGATAAGAAATGTGACCTTCACTCACTTCCCCAGGTCCCAGCTCTTGTCTATCTCATCTGTTTTGATTGTCTAAATAAATGGAGGTGAGCAGAGGCATAAATAACCCAAAACCAATAAAACCCAAAAGTCATTTCTATTTCTCATATTGTCAGAGCTACACAGCCAGGCTCCGTGTCCCTGCCTTCTTGTTCCGTCTTCCTGCATGCCTCTGACTGACTATATGTCTCTGCCTGTCTTCCCTCCCTCTCCCATACACCCCTCTATGATTCAGCCTAGCCCTTCCCTCTGAAGCCTGGGACCCAGCACAGATAGGGCCTTGCAAACAATCTTGGGTTTCCTACTCTTCACAGGAGCAGCTTCTCAGTGGAATATAGGCTGCTAGGGGCTTGGATAGTTAATTTCATTAAGAGCCATGTTGGTCCTGCCCTGGCCTCCAGCTTACCTTGTATGTCCATGGGGACTAGGCCTCACAGGCCCGTGGGCTCCGAGCATGCTCTTGTCCCTGCCTGGCCAAGAAAATCGGGGACCCAGTGAGAGCCTCTGGCTGCCTGCTCGTCAGCTGTTCCCTAGCACCTTGACCTGCCACCATGCTAACTGGGCAGACAAGAGTGCTTCCTGCCACAATTGACATGCCCAGAACATCTCAGCAATTTCAGTTTGGCCGAGCAGCTTCCTCAGCCTCTGTGCATATTCCGTCATTTTTTTAAGCTTTTGAGAGCATTTATTCACCACTATCTGTAATATGAATCTGGCTTATCTGTTAACCAGCCGGACCTAGGAGCATGTCCTCACTAACCCAAAGCTGACAGGAAGCAAGAGGGGTGCAGCCCCAAGATGCTGTCATCATACCTGAGGAGCCCCGTAAAAGGTCTAGGGTGAGCTCCTGGCTCGGGAAGGCTGCCTTTGAGAATGACATCTCTGCCCAACATCCCCGATGCCATCACAGTGCAGGGTGATGAGCAGGAAGAGGGTGTGCTCAGTGGTCACTCCAGAAACAGCCCCTCTCTCTGGGGCTATTCCCATCGGGGAGAAAAAAGGAGACCCCTATGGCAGGCTTGTGTACACTAGAGTCTCCCTGACCTGAAGTCTCTAGCTTAGTGACCCCGGGCAAGTCACATACCCTCCTTCATTGGGCAAGATGCATCTCTGAGCACTGGCATTCAAGGAGTCCATCTCTCTAGTAACAGTATCTGCTCGAGTCAAAAGCCACACTTGGGAGCCACACTTTGGGGCTTTGAATACTGGCTCTGCCTCTCACTGGCTGTGTGGCCTGAGGCAAGTCAGGTAACCTTTCTTGCCTCAGTCTCCTTACCTGCGAAATGGGGATAATAGTCCCCGTTTCAGTAGGTGGTTGTGAGGATTAAATGAATTCGTACGTGGAAACTACTTACAGTTAGTTGTGTTTGGCACTGAGGGAACACTAAGGGTTAGCTGATGTTACTTTTCTTACCGGGTGAAACAAGAAGTCTACACAACCTGAGCACCCTTTGAGGGTTCCTTTCCCACCTAAAACCTGATCTCAGCTACCTACCCCAGGCGTCTGAGAGTAAGGGTCCTAGTTCTGGGCCTTGTAGTGTCTCCATAGACGTGCATTTTCTTAGGTAGTGCCTGGATTGTGGCTAGTGAGTGAATCAGTTTCTGCATCATTGGAATCTCATGTTTGGGTGTCACCCCAGCCCAGGGTCTCTGCCTCATCCTCACCCTCGGCTGGGCTGCATGGTCTCACCTGGAGGGTGTCTGCAGTTCCCTGAAGCAGTTGTCTGGAAACACAATCTCCTGAGTAAAGCCCGAAGGCAGAGACTGAACTGTCCTCTGTGGCTGTCGATTCATGTAGCTATGATGCTGTAGCTCAAATTAATCCATTACCTTTAGCAGAGAGCCAGAGCAGCTGGCACTGGGGATGGGCCCAACCTGAAGCGGGGGGCAGGGCAGAGTAGGGGTCTGGACAGTAGACCAGTGCCCAAGCGTACTCGAGAGTGGTGCTGTCCTACTCCCAAGGGGGATGGGCACATGCAGATAGGGCTCAGGGAGCACACCAGGATAGGGTTCTAGAGACCAAGCAGCTTCTTTCACTTTCCTGCTTTGCCTGCGCCTGCCCGGGCAGTCTGTCTCAGCTCCAGAGCTATGTTGAAGCTTGAAATGCTGCAGGTGGGAGGCCGCCCCACGCAAAGATCTGCCACCATTTGCTGGGTTGAGTTCAGTTTTGAAATGACAGACATTAATTCCAGTGGGTATTCTGACAAGATGGGCAGTGACCCATAAGCAATGGGTAACACTAGCCTGGGCCCCCAGAAGGCCCAGGGGAGGCCTATACAGGCTTCACGCCAGCCGTCCATCCCCATTTCGCAGCCATCCTGTCTCAGACTCTCAGGAGGGCTTGGCAGGCTGGGACAAAAGCAGTGCCTAGGGCACAGGCCTTGGCCTCCTACTAATGGGGTCTCAATTTAGAGCATGATGACATCGGGGATTCTGATTCCCAGGTCTGGGCTGGGGCCCAGGAACCTGCACACACGCATACATGCACCCACATACACACCAGCGAGTCTGGTAAAATTGGTTGATCCCAGATCACATTTCGAGAAACACTGATGTAGATAGGCTCCATCCTTCCCAGTTATCTCAGTCATTGAAATGCAAGTGAGTTTTTGACTGACTTGTTTGGATGTTATTATTGCCTTCACTACAAATACTTGGACAAGGAGAGCAGAATCTTGTAGTCATGACAGCTAAAATCCTTTAAAGGGGATCTTTTCTCCAAGTGCTCATGCCATTGCAGGGCTGGTGCCTGGCAGAGTCATGGCCTGAGCCGTGTGAATTGTGTTTACCAAAGGCTGGGTATGGACAAAACAGCCTGAAGGCCATGTCCGGAGGTCCCTTCTGGAGGTCCCGCCTGGAAGTCCCGCCTGAAGGCCCTCACTAGGCAGCCCTCCCCACCAGCTTTCTCTCCCCAGAACCCAGCTTATGCTCAGATCAGAGCGCACACTGATTCGTGCCCAATTTCCCCAGCTACACCTGGCAGGCAGCCCATGCCTCTGGCTTTGCCTCTGGATGAGGGCAGGAATTCTGGTTTCCTAAACCTGCCATGTCCCAGCTCTTCCATGTCCTGAGAGCCCAAAGCTCTCACCCCCTGCCTAGGTCTCCAGAGGGAGGTGAAGAAGGCCTCTCTACCTGTCCTATGTTTACCAACCACAGTTGCAGGATCCAGCCATGGCACTCCCAAAGCACAGACTAGAATGCCTCATTTTATTCCATTCTCAATTCCTCAAAGCCTTGTGGCTCCAAATTCTATTATACTTCAGACCTGGAGGCTTGAAAAGTTCAGAGAAACTAGGACAGTGAAGGCCAGCTGGGCTGCAGGAGAGGGGCGTGTCTCCATGGCAACTGCCTCACACACCGCAGTGCTTGAGGAAGTGGTGGGTGCATGCAGACAAACCCAGTGTGTTGGTCCAGTGTGTTGGCCCCGAGCCGCATATGCTGCCCATATGCTCACCTTTGTACTGTGGGGTGAACCGCTTCATGGCCGGCGGCAGGGATTCGTAGAACCTCTGCTCCTGGGAGATGAGGGGCTTGCATACAGTGTCCTCGTCATACTTCATCACACTCAGGTGTCCCCCGACCTGATGCAGGAAGGGCTCCAGTTGCACACCCACCCTGGAGTCCCCAGCATCTGCACTGTTCTGCACAACCATGGCCTGAGGTAGAAATGGTAGCTCTAGGACAGAAGGCGGGGCTGTCAGCAGTCCTCAAACTTTCTCTTTGGGCTTTATTGTTGTCATAGCATAGTTGTCTTCCCAGCTATGGACTCTCAGCAGAGACCCTGAAAAGCAGAAGAAGGTGGAAATGATGTGAGGGAGACAGTGTCTTGCGGGGCAGCACTCAGAAGGACCCCCAGTCCCCAGCCATAACCCAGCAATAGTTAAACAAGACTACAAACATGCATCGATTACTTTTGGAATAATCTGTTGTAAGAAATTAGTAACAGTGGTTGCCTCCAGGGAGCAGAGCTGAGAGGAAGACTTTTTTCTAAATATGGTTATATACCTTTTGCATTTAAATATTCAAACATTTTTAAAAAAACAGTACACAGAACTGTAGGCTTCCAGAGTACAGAGGCTGTGTCTTAACTTCTGTCACGTTGCCTGCTTTTCTTGGGGAACGTTAATCCCAGGCCCAAGAAGAGAGCAGTCCCTGCTGTTGGGGCAGTCGACATCTGGCAGGGGCTTGAAAGTACGGGAATGCTTCATTTTTGTATAGCATAGCTGTGCACTGTCAATTTATGTCATGACTCCACAAGTAATCGCTGTGTGACCTTGGGAAGTTACTAAACCTCTCTCAGCTTCAGTGTCCCCATCTGTGGAATGGGATAATAATGATCTCTACCTCATGGACAGAACTGAGATAAAGCCCATGAGAAGGTTAGCCCAGGGTCCAGAGCTAAGTGCTTAATAAATGTGATTTATCATTATTATTTCTGGCATTAAACCAGCGTCACCTACAAGTCACTGGCTGTACTGGCACAGGACCTCGATTTTCTGGCATTTTTGGTGGTTCATATTTTCCCAAAAGCTCTGGGTAGTAGGGAAGGCAGACTTTCTCACCACCACTTTGCAAGTGAGAAAAGAGAGGCCTGAAGTGCCTTGCCTGGGGCCGGGTGGGGTCCAGGAGCAGAGGTGGAAGTAAAGCGGGGCTCCTTGTCCCTGGGCCTTCTCTTCTGCTACCCGGCTGCTCTCTTTTCCCCGCAAAGGGTGGGCTTGCTAGACCGCAGGCAAATGCTGGGACTCTGGGCTGGAAATGCGGCTCCTAAAGACATCTTGACTTTGTCTCAGGAGAGTGCCAAGGAGACACTGCGAGGGGAGGCTCTTCTGGCGGTATTTGTCGTGTCTGAGAGGACATTCCCACAGCGGTACCCATCACCGCCAAGTTATTAATACTCTCCTCTGCTGGACTCCCAGCCGAGGATTTGACCAGACTAAGCATAGCTGGGTATGATGAACCCTCTAAATGACCTTTAGTCCAGACCATGGGCATGGCTGGCTGGCTCCATGCATAAGAGTGTCCTATCAGTTTGTTCAGGACTCTGGCTCAGAGAGGCTCCCACCAGCCTCCCAGACCTCTGACACCAGGCGGCACTGAAAGCTTCTGCTTGGCTCACTCATTTTCCCCAGGGCGCCTCTCCCACATTGGCTACTATTCTTCAGGCTGCAGAGCGCCCTTTGGAATGGGGGAGGGGGCGTTCTGGCTGATTTGTGGGTTTGCTTTGCTGGATGCAGTTTGAGGCTCCCAGGAGCTGCCTGCGTGGCTGGAGCATGGCTGAGTAGGGTAGAGTTACTTGGGCAAGGACTTGGGTGGGGAGGCCAGAGGCCCGATGGCCAAGGGGCTGTGCCCAAGCCTTTCCCCAGCTCTGCTTTAAACAGAGGTGAGCCCTCCTGGTAGCCTCTTCCAGTCTCTGAGAAAAAGAATTGGTAGGAGGCATCTAGATACAGAGAGAAATCAGAATCGGCCCAGGGATGAGTTGATGTCACAATTGCTTGGCAAACCCAATCCTACTTGCAAGTTTGGCAAAGGCCACAGGAAGAAAGAAGGGAAAAACCAAGGTGAACCAACATCACTCCTGCCTGGGATCACTTGTGTGTCAGCCTTTGCCAGCTGATGTGTCCCTGGGGAGAGGGAGTCAGAGGCTCTTCTGGTGACCAGAGGGACAGCCAAGTTGTAAAATTCATTTATAGCCACTCTTGGAAGGAGTCCAGGTCCTGTCCCTCACACATGTCTCTCTAGGGCTGAGCCCAGCACTAACCAGCCTTACTGAGCAAGTATCCAGGCAGTGTCCTAGCAGACCCTCACGCTCCCGTGCTGGGGGGTCCCTTTGCCATTCTTCCCCCCGACGCCCTGTCTCCCTACGGAGCTCTAAGGACAGCGACAGTGCGGGGAGGAAATAATAACAAATAGCATCAAACCGTGGGCCAGGCAATGTTCTAGGGGCTTTATATAGACGAACCCATTTAAGCCTTACAACAACTCTATGAGATAGTGTTATCAACCCATTTTACAAATGAGGAAAATAAGGCACGGAGAAGCTACGTAGCTTGCCTGTGTGGACCCAGCTAGTGTGGGGAGAGCAGGGATTTGAATGCGAGTAAATTTGAACATTAGCCTCAGAGTGTGCTTACCCACCATGCTGCAGGAAGGCTGAGGGCTGTCATTTATCTACTTTGAGAATTAGAAATTTGAGCCCCAAGGAAGCTGGGACTTAACCACAGTCACCTGTAAGTCATTGGCTGTACTAGGACAGAACCCAGGTTTTCTCGTCTCCCAGGCCTGATGATAGTAGTGCATGTCCTAGAGGTGGGTGGGCTCCACACCTCGGAAACCATCAATAGAGGTTGGGGGAGGCCCACCTAGACCTGGGGCTTGGTATTGATCTTAGGGCTTTCTGGCTACGGGTGTCAACCAGACCTGAGAGGCACTGTCATTCCCAGATGTTCTCAGAACCCTGGCTAAACCTTCTCAGAGAGCATGGAGCAAGCCAGGATGACCCTGGGCCTCTGAGACAGCCTGCAGCACAGCACAGTGACACAAACTCTTCTGTCCCTGGACATGAGGTAGATCGGTAGCGTTTGGGTATTTGCTGGGTAGTTAACTTGTACTTTTTAAAAAACTGTTACTCAACAGCTGGGGAAACTGAGGCCTTTCCTCTCAAGGATTGTCTTAGGGTGTATATTTGGTGACATCTCTTCAGACTCCCCCCTCTCTTGAGCTGTGTAGCTGCGGTTCTGCTCAGGTTGGTGGGAAGGGGTGGAGGGAGGATGGATGGGCAGTGGCTTCAATACGCAGAGCACCTGCCTGAGCTGGACAGGAGGCTTTGCTCCTGCTCAGGAAGGCATTCTGTGGCTTCCCCTTGGCACTGATGCTGACCTTGGATTCCCAAGGAAGCTTGAGGTTTTTCATCTGTTGCTGTCTTTGTGTGTAGCCTCCTGCTCTGTAGGACAAAGGCAGGGAAGGCCTCCATTCTTACCATTCCTCCCTTGGAAGTCCCAAATAAATAATTCAACTTGACAGACCTTTCTCAGCCCAAGCTTCCTTTTGCCACATGCAAGCACTTCTGTCATTGGCATGGGCCTTGGCCTTTGATCAATGCCTCTGGGCCCTGTTTCTGTTTCCTAAGAGCACTGGGCAAGGACACAGGAGCCCAGGTCTGTTCCAGGTGTTCCTACCAGCTTGCCGAGGCCCCTGGCATCCACTGGGTAACAGTCCTATGTCTTAGTGTTCCACCCACTGCCACAGCCTTGTCATGATGCTCAGATGACAAAAGGCATAGCACTCCTTTGTGGAGGCCTCTTCCCAGGCATCTCCTCCACGAAGTTTGTCACTGCGTGGGTGATTCTCAGAACTGACTCAGCTTGAGTGCTGGGAAGGAGGGTGAGGCGTTTGTCTAAGACAGGACCTCACGCCCCCTCTGACACACTTGCTGAATACCCTGGGCTCCCTTTAGTGCTTTGAAGGGAAACAAACATCCCCCTCTCCAGCCCAGCCTCCTCCCACAGCCCCACAGCCCAGACCCCGCATCCAGCGTCTTTCCCAGTGTTCCTTGGGGAGGGACAAAAGGGAGTAAGGATGAGGGAGGGAGGGAGGGAAGAGGCAAGATGCCCCCAGCCAGAAGAGCTCAGCTTAAAGACCCACGTCCCTCAGGAAGAATAGCCAAATGGCCTCAGGTCCGTGTCCTCCTGTTCTGTCACTGGGCAGTTATGTCCTGAATGACATAACTCCGGGCCTCACTCTAGGAGATTCAAGGGCTAATTTTTCTGATGGGTCCTGGCCATTGGGCTGGTTATTAAATGCCCTGGGTTGTCTGTGTCAGTGCAGCCCTGCGGGGCCTGAGTGACAGCCAGACTGCTGCTGGGTTGCAAGACTCCCTGGTCTGAAAGGAGGGTCACAGACAGCAGGGCCTGTGATTGTATTTGGCTTCCAGAGTAGGGACAGATGACAATACCAGGGATGTCAGACACAATGACAGATGCCACCCATCACACTGAGGTGGGTGAGTACATCGTGGCTTGTTACTACCAAGAGACAGGCTCTTTCCTGAGAGCCGGTGTGTGTATAACCCCTGCCCATGTGCTAAACCTGAGTTCATTAAAAATTTCAGAAGGTTTTTTTTTTTGTTTCTGTTTCATACTTCACACTCCCATTTTATGGAAGATGGCAGGTAAAACCACAGATCAAACTTGTCAGGGTTCAAACTTGGACTAAATCAATCATGGACGATATATCAAAGCCTATCAGTTCCTTATATCTGGAAACAAGTTGGCTGACCGTGGTCATTGTCAGGGCTGCTCACAAAAATTCTGGGGTTCCCCACAGGAACATGGTATGACTGCACTTCTCCTGCCCTTTAAAGGTAAGTGTGGCCACATGATTTGCTCTGGCCAGCATAACGTGGATGGGAGTGACAGGTCACTCACTCACTGAGTTGGATATGTAGCATGACAAAAATAAACCTCTGTTATATGAGGCCACAGAGATTTGGGGATGGTTTGTTATGCAGCACAGCTCAGTCTGTCCTGACTAATTCACCAGCTGGCAGCCAGATACCTAGTATGGGGTCCTTAAGTTGAAAGCAACTTCACTTGAGTCAGATATTCAAATATTTCATTGAACAAAGATATCTATACAATAATAGCCACCGCTATTGAGCATCTGCTGTGGACCACTGGCTTTACAATCACCAGCTCTGTTTCTCAAAAGAATCCTTTTCAGATGGAGAAAAGTAAAGAGTTCTCCCAGGGTCCAGAGCACTGGAGATGGGATTCAGCCACAGTGAGTCTATTTATTCTAAGGCTCCTGCACATTCTGCCCCACCGTGCAGTTTTCCTCTGGGGTCCTGAGACTCAAGTCAGGCTCTTGGGCCAGGGTGCTCTCTGAAGCCCTGTCCGGGCTGCGTGCCTCTAGAGGCCTACATCAGAAATGGGAGCCTTCCAGGAGCTTGCTTTGGCTGGGCAGCTAGAGCGCCAGACTTAGGGGCAGCATGCTGCTGGTGGACAGGCTCAACCAGGCGCTTGGCAGGTGGATTCAGTGCCGTGGGTGAAGGATTCCCCCGTGGGCCGGTGGAGACCTTACCCAAAGCCATACCACCAGCAGCATTCTCTGAAGACCTGAACCATAATGCCCACAGAGCACGATCGTTTCTCAAGTGTATGTAAATGCTTTGGTGATTACCGAAATACAAATTCATTTAAAGGCATTATTGCATTCCTAGTAGTTTTTATCATCATCTATTTTCTCAATCAACAGATACTAAAAGTATAATGAGTATCACAAGGGGACTCATGGAAAAATTATGTTGAAAAATGGGTCCTAGTTGAAAAGGTTAGAAGAGATACTGCTGTCGGCTGAGATGGCGATGGTGTGAGGAGTCTAGGAAGGGGTCTGAGAAGGGGAGAGAGGTCAGCTTGGCCTGGGGGAGCTTGAGGAGGGCCAGTTTGGGGGAATGTATGTGCAGGGAGCAATAGGGAAGAGGGAGGGCTGTGTGGGGAGGAAGAGGCAGGATGCTGCATAGGGCTGGCCCAGTTTCATGCCCTCTACACTGCGCTGCGGTCATTGGCACAGAGAGACAAGAGAGGGCGCCCGTCTGGTTCCAGCTCAGTGTAGGGAGGAGGGATTTGCCTGAGATCACTGGGGTGTGGAAGCCTTCCGGACCACATCTCAGTAAATCCAGAGGGAGGGGGGCATTCTAGGGAGGAGATAATTAAACAGCTTGTAGTGAAAGAAGACTGCAATATAAAATGTGTCAGACTGCAGATTCAGAGGCAGCATGGTTTATGGCCTGCCCGCTCGCCTCTGAAGCTCTGACGTACATTCGCAGGCCTCTCAGAGCCAGAGGTTTGGTATAAGTACCATTCAATGTCTTCTTGATGCCCAAGGGAGCATTTTTAAATCTATTAGAGATGAGAGGACCTGAAAACCATTTAAAGCCACTTAGGTCGTAATGGGCAGAATTTTGGTGTTTCTCACGGGGTGGAAGGTTGTGTATCATCTGGGGCCACCCAGGCTGGGATAATTTTCTGGAGGAAAAAAAAATCACGTGTTAAAATCCATTCTAAAAATGACGCAAGGGCTATAGGCCTGTGTGCCCTCCGTCTGCATGGTCCCTGGCCCTGTGGTATCAATACTGAACGCCGGGGGACTTCACACATCACCTCGCTAGCTGTGGCTGAAATATGCGGCTTTGGAGAGCATTCGTTTCCCGGGAAGCCTTGATCTCCAGAACTGCAGAGCGATACTTCATATTCCTCAGTTGCAGCAACTTATTTCGAGGCTGATTTTATCCTTCGAGGGAAGGATTTTTCCCCCTCTCCTTTTCTCTTAACATTTAAAATCTCCCAACGTGCCTCCAGCTTGAGGACCAAATGTGATTTTAATACAGCGATTATTCGTTTAGAAGCCCTTCAGCCACTGACAAATGTCCTTAGCAGCACCAGCAGTGTTCTCCTGTCAGGGCAGGAGACGCATGGGGCAAAGATGACTCAAGAAGCTGAGCCGCTGGAGGGCCGCTCTGGGAGAGGCAGGAGCTGGGAGGGCTTCTCTCTCCCTGGGCCCTAACATATCCTGACCTCATGATGACACCCTGGGTCCTCAGAAATCCTGGGCCTGGCCAGCAACCACTATACCAGCCCTGCCAAGCCATGCTCCCTTGAGATGCACCTACGATCTTGGATATTGCTAAGCACCCAGACCTGCAGATTTCTCAACCTCTAACATCCTGCTCCCACACCTCCCCACCTTTCTCTAAGTAATAAAACCAGCCACCTGCCTTGTGGAGAGACCTATGAGCCAGAGATAGGTGTGGCCCACGGTTAGCATGGCAACTTTATGGCTGCAGCTTTTTAAGAAACAGCTTTTTAAGGTCAAAACACAATAGTGGGGTGGAGAGAGTGTCTGTGTGTGAGTATGTAGACGACTGCGTGTATGCGTGAGTGTATGGTTATGGTCTTTCAGGCCGCAGAGCTGACCTGGCCAACAGAAGAGTGAGCCTCTTGGGGAGAACGCCAGCGAGTCTTTCCCCAGCAGAGGGCAGCAGCAGACATGCAGAATCTCCCATAGAGGGAGTCACACAGGCCAAAACTCTACAGCCAGCAAGCACCTCCTGGCCTCACCAGGGGATACATTCCTGAATTGCCCTGGGTTTGCCAGGCCTGTCCTCAGAAAGCCCAGATGGCAAAGTGCCTCTAACTTTCCAAATCGCTCTTTTTAAAGAGCTCAGAAGTTATCATCATGTTCCCTTCTTGCCACCACCCTCTGCTTTTTCTAAAGATTGCTTGGCTGGGAGGAGCTTCCTGCCCTGGATGAGGCACATTCTGATGAGTGGGGTGCCTGCCTTTATTTATGTGGGTGGGACCCCCAAATCAGGGACAGGGCTTGCCAAGGAGGAGGTGGGGTGAGGGCGCTGGGGACACATCTGAGCAGAGTAGAATGCATGGTCTTCAGTATCTCTACCCAACAGATCTCTCCCGGGGCAGGCAGACCCCATGGCTCCTTAAGCTGCCTCTGGGCCAGCCCAGCGGGAGGAAGAAGAGTTTTCAGCATGAGGTAAGGGCTGCCAATGTGGCATTGGGTGTTTGGGCCTCTCACCTCACTTTTTCTGCCTGCTTCCTTGCCTCCCCACCCCAGCCAGTGCCCTGGACAACCCTATGCACCAGTCTTTAATGCTGTAAAGTTGATTGCCCTTCCTGTGGCTGCGGTCAACAAGACAGCAACCATCAGATTTCTGCCTAGGAAGGATTTATTCATGTGCCCTGATTGGAGCAGGAGGAAGCATGGGGAAGCTGCTGGTAGTGGAGTGAGCTCATCCTGGCCTGCCACCCCCAGGATGCCCTGGGGCAGAGAACAGGGAGGGTCCCAGGGGCCACAGGCCCTTTGCAGATAAGTTTCTCAGATCCTTGATAAGGAGCTGACTCTCTGGACCCTGGCGGGGCAGGGAGACCAGGAGACCTGGTTCTGCCCCAGCCTCCCTATCCCTTCCACTCCGGGCCTCAGTTTCTCTGTACTGGGGGTTGTCTGACCCAGCCACGTTGGTACTCTGCCATGAGACAACTGGCCCTTTAATTCAGCAAGTCAGTGTGGTAGGGAAAATCAGGTGTGGGGTGTGGTTGGCAGAGATGTTTCCAGATTGAAAGAGACTTAGGAGACACACTGACCTGACATACCTTGATTGGATCCTGGCTAAACAATGCGTAAAAAACATTTAGGGGGCAATTGGGGAAATTTGAATATGGATTGGATGTAGATGTTTTTGGTGAGTCATTAATTTTGTTAGTGGGATAATAGCATTGGGCTTATGTAAGAACCTACCTTGGGAGGAATGCTGGGACGCCTATAAATTACTATAAATTATTATAAACGATTTAGCCTTAGTGTAGTTGATGAAGCAAATAGTGCAAAACTCAAACAACTATTTAAATCCAGATGCAAGATATGCAAGTGTTCATTATATCATCCTCTCTATTTTTTTCCTGTAAGGTTAAAGTTTTTCATAGTAAAAAGATTAAAAAATAAACTGCAAGCTTTTAAAAGCTGTAGAAGCCTGGGTCATGTCCCATGGGTTCCGAATCTCTGGGGAAAGGCCTGGCATGGACGTATTTAGGCTCCCAGATATCCCGAGGACCATGGCAGACCCCAGTCCAGGTCTCAGGTTCACTGGAGAGCCCAGAAGAACCCACAGGAAGGGGGCCCCAAAGACTCTGCCACTGCCCAGGGTGACATGCTTCTGATGTCCAGGTGACATGCCTCTGATGCCCAGATCTACCCTGCCACTGCCCAGGGTGACATGCTTCTGATGCCCAGGTCCACCCGCACCCAGGCCCCAGGCCACTGCCCACGGGCTATGATGTCTTCCAGTCCCGTGGTCCCACCTGGTGGAAGGGCGGGGCTGCTGGGACAGGATGTTCTTGGGCCCAGGGGGTGGTGCCCACTGCTCCTGGGACAGCTAGCTGCCTTTGTTAAGGGTTAAACTTGGTGCAGAGTGTGAATCATTGGCTCTAACACCTGCACTTGCCCCTACAGTTTCCTCTGTAGTCCAGTTCAGCCCAACAGCCCCAGGCCCCTGCCTTCCTACAAGGGCCACAGGAAGGGAAGGTTTGGAATTGCTCTAGAGGAAGGGGAAAAAGATGGGAGAGAAACAGATGACAGAATTTCTATGTAGTTGAACTGTTGCAGCTTGCCCCCATAAACGCACAGGCACGTACAGATGTCCAGACAGACACACAGACACACTGGCATCTTTAGTCAACCCTGGATGGAGATGGGGCCCACCCCCTCTAACCCGCAGTATGAACAGGCCCTATGGCCACGAGACCCTCTCTCCCCTTGCTCAGGCACCACCAAAGGCTCAGCAAGGCTCTCCCTTCCCATCTCCATCCCTACCCCCAAGGCAGCACTCACCAGGGCCTCTTTCCTGGTGAGGTCGTGAGGAGTGTGTAGAAGGGAGGGTCCAGTAATCTCCTCTTTCAGTGTCCACTGACTTCAGGCGTTGGGCAAAGGCCCTCCCAGGGTCTCAGTGTGGAGAAGTCACTGCCCACTATAGCACTGGTGGGGAGGTCTGCCTGAGGGCCGGGCTACAGTGGCCTAGGGACGGGATGTCACCTGATCCTGGGGAAGAGCTGGCAAGGGCTGGCATGTCCACCTGTCAGCTGGTATCTGCTAATCTGGGCAGGGCCAGATGCCTGGGAAGGAGTAGGGAGGAAGAGGAGGAAGGAGTGGACAGAGAGGGAAGAGAGTTCTGCTCCTCTGCCTGATGGATGTCAGGCCCTGTGCACCAAGGGGCAGTTGCCCAAGGCCTTTGTTTATTTTTGATTCCTTGTTCATAGGGTCATGCTAGGGTCAGGGGTCATCCCTACCCCCAGTCCCCCTGCCCCTACCCCATTCCCCACAAGCTCACTCCCCATTTTCCTCAAGCTGTGGCCACCTGAGGGAAGGAAAGGCAGACTACAAGACAGCCAACCTGCCAGCCCAGTGCCTGTTGCCAGGGGGTTACAGTTGTGGGTTGGTGGATGTGTTCAGCAAGTCAAAGGGCAGTTCCAGTGCGTTTGGTGGGAGAACGTGGCGCTTAGGGGGGCCCCTTCACCTACTTAGTGGGGACTGGGAAGGCATCTTGGGAGAAATGGCCAACAGACCTGAAGGAGAAATAGGGCCAACCATGGTGGGTTTGGGGAGGGTGTTGAGAAGATTGCTTTTTGTAGGTAAGGGAAGAGCACATTCAAAGGCCCAGCGGCAGTGATGGTGGGGGGCGGTCAGGGAGGTGGAGGCACTCAGAGCAGCTGGGGTACGCAAGGAGCGGGGAAGGGCAACAGATAAGGCTGGGGAGCAGGGGAGACAGGCATCCCAGAACTTTCCTTAGCTTCTCAGGAGGAACAAAAGGGCTTTCTGACACGAAGGGCTGGCTTCAGGTTTGTGTTCAGAGCTCTTTCTGTTTTGACGAGAGCAGATTGGGGAGGAGTGGATCAAAGGCAGGCAGGCACGTTGTAAGGCCCCAGGTGCTGTCCCTCCAGGTACACTAACCTGAGGGAGAGAGTGGCAGTGGGAGTGGAAGGAAGATGTTGCGGAGGCAGGCTTTATCAGGTTTGGTGACATGTGGACAGGGAGAAATGGGGTAGAGGCAAAGGACAGGGATTTGTCACTTGAGGTCTGAGTGACTCTGGACCAAATACTAGGAAGGTCTAAGTCTGCCCTTCAAGCAGCTCAAGGTACCCCAGACTTTTGGCTGCAGTTCCCTTGGGCACTGGGTATTCTACTTTCCTGGGGCCCAGCCCGTCCCTTCCTGGGCTTCTCCTTGTGCCGGTCCTTGGCCCCCAGAGGCCCAGCAGCAGCCTTGGGGTTCGGCCTCCTTGGGTCCTAGGTCTGGCCCAGCTTCTCTCTGACTCTGGGCCACATCCCCTATGTCCTTGCTTTTCCCAGGGTCCCCTCATCTGTCTCCTAGTTCTAACAGGGTCCCACCAGGCCTGTTGCTCCAGCACTGAGTCATACTGTCTTTTCCATTTCCCCCTTTCGGCATTTCCTCGTGTCCAACGGAGAACTCATTTCATACAGACAGCCTCTCCCCATTCACTCACTGCTCATCACCCAGCAGAGGAACCCTGGGTTTTGACAGAAGGTGAAATGGGAGATAGGGCAGGACAAATAGCCAGGTTTCCTGGCCCTTGTCCCAGAGGTCCCCTCAGCCATTGTCCACTCAGTGTTCTCTGCACCCACTCCCGGCATGACAGCACGTGGTACTCGACAGATATGTTAGCGACAAAGAACAAGGCGTCCTGGGAAGGCCACAGCAAGTTTGGAGGGCTGCCCACTCACCAGCCCAGCTGCCCTTCCTGTGACAGACATCCTTTCCTGTCCCCACTTCGAGTCCTCCCTATACCCAGACAGGGCAGAGCCCTGAGGCATGCCAGGAATTTCCGGGTGTCCTGAGGCCTGGTTTAAAGTGGGGTGAGGATCTTATGCATGCCACCCCACTCCTCAGCCCGTGGCCAAGGATCGCATTTCACCTGGGAGGGCAGATGGCCAGGCTGCCCTGGAAGCCTCCTGCCTGCCCTGTCCTTCACACTGCCCAACCATGTGCTGGGCTCTGGTTACCTAGCCCTGAAAAAGAAGGTATGACCTCCTTTCTCCTCTGCCTACCCCATCTCCCCTTTTCCACCTGGCTGGGCTCAAATTCCTGTCCTGGGAACCCTAAAACCACCACAGGGCTGAGCTGGAGGACCTGAGGGGTGCAGAGGGGATGGGACCTCCCACTTGAGCCTGATGGCCAATGAGGGGCTGAGCCTGGGTGAACCACAGGCTCGGGAGGGTCCGTTCACATTCTAGTACCTGGTTTCTGTTTTTGTTTTGTTGTTATTGTAAAGAGCAAGGTTCCATCTGACTTCTTATTTACCCACTTATTTAACAACAGTTTTGAGCCCCTAACATGCGATCCAAGACACAGTAAATAAAACACACAGGCCCCTCTGCTACAGAGCTGGTGATCTGGTGTTTTCTGTTACGAAATCAAACAGGCCACTTTATTTCTGTTTCCTGACAGTGGCCAAGTTCATTTTCCGAAGCTTGGCTTCACCTGTAAGATGCTTGCCGTTAAACCTCTTTCCACAGCCATGTCTGTGACGCATCTCTGCCCAGTGACAACACCCGGCCCACCCTCTAGACCTGGCTCCTTTCCCTCCTCTGAGAAATCAGCCCTGAACAGCTCAGCTCTTCTGTGGACAGAGCATTCCAGGCCAGCTCTTAGATGCCACCACTGGAGGCAGAAAATGCCTGGGGCTCATAAGCACACACCAGCTATTTGGGAGAAAGGGGTGAGCTAGTGCCACCCTGGCAGCTCCCCCTTTGCCTCTCCCACCCCAGCCTGATTGACCATTCAGCACCTGTACCTTCACTGCTGCCTTCTCTGGCAGGTCATCCAACGCCACGTCCATCCTGTTGATTTCATCTCTCAAACTGAACCCCTTTTCTCCGTCTCCGCAGCCACCACCCTGGCCCACCACCATCTCCCTCACCGATGACCCTTCATGGTGTCCTCTCTTACTCCTGCAATCCATTCTCCCCAGAGCGATGTTTTGAAACAATTTAGGAATTGTCACTTACCTGCTTAACATTCTTTTTTTTTTTTTTTTTTAATTCAAAAGTTTATTTTAGTTTGATGCAGTTTGCTGTGGTAGCTCTGATGCACAGATCCCACGCTCAGACGTGCTGGTGTGCAATTTGGGTGTTTTTTGTTGAGTTTTAGATGTTCAGCTTATTATTATTTCAAGGAGAGAGATCTGGGGATGTCTCTCACTCCTCCATGTTTCTCCAAACTCCTTAACATTCTTTAGTGGCTCCCTGTCCTTAGAACACAATCCAAAGTAACCCCCTCACCCGGGCCCAGCTCTGCCCACCTCCCCAGCCTCATCCCATGGAGTGCTCTCTTGCCTTTGTGGTCCAGCCACATCTTGCGCTAGGCCTCTGCACTTGCTGTCCCTCTTGCCCGGGATGTCCTGTCTTCACCTTTCCACCTGGCTTACTCTTCTTCACCCTTCAGATGCCAGCTGAAGCATCACCTCCAAGAAGCCCTCTCTGACCTCTCCGACACTGTCTGCCTCCCAGTACCTTTCTTTAGAAACGTATCCCATATGTAATTACACTTACTTATGCAATTATTTGCTCCTTGCATCTTTGTCTTCCTTGAGGCCAGTGACTAGGCTTATTTTGCTCCACACTCTGTCCCCAGCATGTAGCACAGCACCAGCCTCCCAGTACATGTTTGGTGAATGAATGGATGAATGTGATGTGTGAACCCATTCTGGGGCTCTGGCTTGCCCTCCCATCTTCTTGATGCTGTGGCTTTCACAACCAGGAGTGTGTGGAGTTAGGAGCCCATGTCTGGTCTCTGGGGTTTCCTTCCCTCTTCCTGTTCCCTGGCATAGAGGCCTCAGGCTGATCACCGTGGACTTGTGAAACTCTTCCTTGACCCCCAGCTGCTTTTCTGACCCCAAACTGCTTTCATGACCCAGTTTTCCCTCTCTGGAGATGACAACAACCCTTCATGTTCCAGGACATGTCATC
>NW_011889006.1:925337-927776 GCF_000151845.1 Pteropus vampyrus
GAACCGTGTCAGCCTGACCCCGCCTCCAGTTCCTGACCCCTCCTGGGAACTTCTAGCCTGGATCCTGTCCAGTGTTCTGCCCCAGAGCCTGACTGGTCATCTGTTGGGCTCCCCCTTGGAGAAGAGGGGCCCAGGCCACAGCAGCCACTCTCTACTCCTCAGGCCCCATCTGTCACAGGGGACCCTGAAATCTGAGGGGACTGTGCACAGCGAGGGCAGGTCTTAAGCCCTCTGTAAGTCAGCTGGGCTCCCTTGACTGGGAAGCTGCAGGATGTCATCAACCAGTCCTGGGAGCAACTGCAGGAACACCTGACATACTGGCCAGATGCTGAGGGGAGTGGGGCATGTTGGCTCAGGCTGGGGGTAGGGTGTGGGGAGGCACTGAGGGAGCCACCACAGCCACCAACTGTCAGCTTGGCCATTGTTCAGCAGGGGTGCCGGCTCTTTGCACACACACATCACCTCATTGGATCCTCTCTCAAATGTGAGGTTGGGGCCATTATTACCCTCATTTTATAGCTGAAAAGCAGGAGCTCAGAGAGGCATTATGCCACACAGCTCATAAGTGGCAGAGTGGAGATTTGAACTTGGGGCCCCTACTCTTAAGCACACTCTGTTATTCACCAGGCAGCCCTGCAGTCACACACCAGTGCAAGAACATATCCCCATGCCAAGGGGAAAGCATGAGGTGATCCCTCCCTTCCTCAGCCAAGCCCAAGGGCCAGGTACAGGTGGGCAGGCGGCAGGAGGGAGGTGTTGGCTGGTCCCCACACATGGACACAGGCAGGAAACTTGGCATGGAGCTGATTCTCGCAGCAGCACTGGGTTCTGAGCCACACCCCCCAGCTCACAGCTGGCTGAGGCTCAGAGAGGACACCTCTCTAAGGTAGCTCTCAGGAGGACAGACTTTCGTGGTGGTTAATTCAAGGAAGAGCCAATGTGTGGCACTGAGACCCCAATTATACACCATCAGTATTGCAGCATGTGTCTCTTTAAACAATCTGCGTGTAACATTTATGAGGCCTCCCTGGTGGCTGACATAAAAAGCCGTCAGAGGAAGAACCCTGCCCTGCCTAAGAATCCCCAGAGAACTTTGCCACTCTGCCCTCCTCAAGAGAACAGGCCACCTGTCTTCTGGGCACGAGGGTCAGAGCACTGGGAAGGGCCCTGCCCCAGAACATTCCCTGGGGGGATGAACCCACCATTCCTGCCTTTAGTTTTAACAGCTTTGTCAGTTCTGCTGGTGTGAGCAGTGCTTTACAGAAAGAAATGAAACCCCAGAACATCAGAGCTGGAGGGTCCCTCAGAGGCTACCTGTTATAATCTTTTCATTTTAGAGGAGAGGAGAGACCAAAGAGTCACTTGGCTACCTGTGGAAGAGCCACACTCGAACCCAAGTCTCATGACTGCCGTTTATTGTTGCTGCATAGGATGGAGGAATGGTGAAAAGCATGGAATGTGGATGTGAACACAGCTGGGTTCGAGTCGCAGCTCTACCATTTCCTGGTGATGTGACCTTGGACAAGCATCTTAACCTCACTGAGCCTTATTTTCTCCATCCGTAAAGCAGGGATAAGTTTCTTAGGGTTATTGTGACATTTCAATGACACAATGCAAGTAAAAACATTTAGCATAGTGTCTGACACAGGCCTCCAAAGTATTGGCTACTCTTATTATTATTATAAACGGCTAGCAAGGCCTCGTGTTGGACCTCAGTCGGGGAGGGCAACCATAGTGGCTGCACTTTCCAACCCTGAATTCAGATTCCTGCCTGACATGATTATGGAATAATGACCCATAATGTAGGATCCACAGGTACCCCAGAGGCACATATAAGGTGCTGTGGGAGAATAAGGAAGGAGAGGTTAATTTGTTTGCCATGTGGGGTGGGCTTTGGGGCTCTCAGGGGAGGTGGCTTCCAAGCAGGGCCTCGAAGGTGCATAGGAGTCGTCAGGCAGTGACGTGAATGAAGGGAACAGCAAGGGGAATAGCATCCACGATGGCACGGAGGCATAGGAGAACATGGCATTTCCACAAGACTTTGGGTGCCTGGAGAAGAGGTGGGGGTGGGGGCAAGTGGAAGGAGGAAACTCGTCTCTCTCCCCTTTCAGGAATGTTTACATTTTGACTGTAAAGCCAGGACCACAGCCTCTTGCAAGAGCAATGCTTGACAGCTCACACAGACTTTTTCTGTCATTTCACAGATGAGAAACCAGAGGCCTGGAGAAGGGGAGGCTCCCTAAAGGCCCCCAGCTAGACAGGTAGAACCAGCTGGGGACCCAGATCTGCTGACTCTCAGGCTGGGGACTGACTTTCAGACAAGGTGGCAGGAGCTGGGGAGGATTTACCTGGGGAACTGGGATATACAAGGCGATGGTCCCACACTGGCAGGAAGGTCTGGGCTGGGCCAGAGAGAGTGATGAGCGGGGCTGACAGCCC
>NW_011889006.1:928806-933544 GCF_000151845.1 Pteropus vampyrus
GACCCCATAGCAGTTCGGGGAAGGGCAGGCCCAGCTGACTGGAGGGGCCAGAGCTGAGGTCGGGCTGGATGCAGGTGAGCTCAGATACTTCCTGGGCTTCCCACATTTTACCTGCCCCTTCCTGCAGCTCTTGGCTGCAGCCTGTCAGGCAGGATGTTAAATGTTCCCTGACATACTCACTGGGTACCCCTGTTGTGAAGAGCTGGAGAGTCATCAGGAGGGTCTCCTCTTTCCTGAGCACCTACTGTGTGCTAAGTGCTGTGTGTCTGTCATCCTACTGAAGGCTCACAAGGAACCCATGGGGTTATCATTTAATGAGTTGTTCACTGAGAAGTGTCTTTTGAGCAGAGACTTGAGGAGGCGAGATTGCTAATGTGTAGAAACCAGGGTAAGAGGATGTCAGGGCAAGTGCAAAGGCCCTGGGGCAGGAAGGAGGAAACAGAGCAGATGAAAGAAGGAGGAGTGATAGGAAAGGGTGTGTGTGTGTGTGTGTGTGAAAGAGAGAGAGAGAGAGACAGACAGACAGACAGACAGACAGACTTTGGCTTTTACTTTGAGTAGATGGGAGTCAACCCTAATCCCAGGAGGAATGTGGTCTTTGGTTTTAATAAGATCACTTTTGTTGCTGAGTGGGGAACCGACTAGTGGGGGCAGGACTGGCTACATAATTTGCAGAGCCCAGTGAAAAATGAAATATTGGGATTCTTGTTAAAAAATATTAAGAATTTCAAAATGGTGAGAGCAGAGCTTTAAACCAAGTGCAGGGCCCTTCTTAATGGGAAGTTAAATTCTAATCTTCTACAATAAAAAGTCAATAGGTAAAACCTAAAATAGAAAAACACAAATTCGTAGGATATGCATGTTAGGCAGAAATGAGACGGGAAGCAGAAGAAAATGGCCACAGAGGTGAAAGCAGGCCTGGGGGTGGGGCAGGGGACAGCTGCTTTTCCTTTATAAGCCATGAAATACTATTTGGTTTTCAAAACTATCTCCATGTATTAGTTTTATAAAAAATGAAACTTACCTAAAAAGGAGAGGGGGTGGGTATTTTACCACAATTTTCAAAGAAAAAAGAAGGAAAAGAAAGTAAGAGGCCCCAAGATGCACCAGAGTGGAGCCGCCCTGCCCAGCTGACGCCCACAGAGAAATAACTGGTGCAGGTGGATCTGAGCAGGTGGAATGGGCTGAGGAGACGGAGAGGCTGAGGGACACGGTGGGAGGTCGGTCAGAGGCAGCCGTTAATGTGAGAAACTAATCCTAGCTAATGGGTTAATCGCTCTGCCTCTCAGATGTCACCAGAACACTTCCGCAGCTTCCTGTAGACTCCCCATAAATATTCACTGGAGGAAGCATTGACCCTAAATCAGAAAGCACTTCCCGGTGGGGTGCAGCTCAGGGCGACTGTCTGGAAAGGTGCCTGGAGGGGTCGGTGGAGACCGCTCCCCCTGCCTTCCTGTCAGGTCACCTGGGCCGAGTCTTCTGTTTCCTGGATTCCATGTCACGTGCAGCACCTGGAGGGTGAGAGTGGTGGTGGGTGCATGTTTGCGTGTGCGTTTTCTCATATAAGCATGTGTACACATGTTTACACATATGTTGGGGGTGTGTGCATGTGTGAATGGTGTCTTAGGGTGGAGGGGAGTGAGTCTGTTCTGTCCTGTCTTGCTCCCTGCAGACAGCAATGGCTCCCTTCCCCTGTAGGTGTCTTTAGAGCTGGCTCTTGGCCAAAGCTCTGTAGCCAGCAAAATAAATCCTGGGAACCCCCAGCCCCCAACTCAGCCCCTAACTCATGTTTTTCTTCATCAGGATGCTATGCATTCTCTCTATCCTTTCCTTTGATAAATCTACTTCTGGGTGAGGCTTTGATAGGTTTGGATAAAGTATTAAGCTAAAGAAATGAATCTTTAATGGTGGAATTTCAGGCCTCTTCCTCTTAGGAGAGGTTTCATTTGCTTGGCTCTGGTTTGGTTTTGTCAGGGAAGCTTCCTTGTGTCCCTGGAGCCATTTCAAAGGCCCAGGCTCCCTCCTGGACACTGTTGGCCAGGTCACTCTCCCCATTAGTTGCCAGAGCATTTCCTGTGGTGGGGGGTGGTGTTATAGGTTTCCTCTGGCTCCAAAATGGACCCTCAGACAGAGAGGGTCCACTCTCTGCTCCTTTGCTCCTGCCTTCAGCTTGCCCCTTTCCCTCCTGCCCTGCCTGGTCTGGGCACCCCTTCCCAGAGGAAGGTGGGGGGCATTCTGGAGCCAGGTGTGACCTGCACCGTCTCCTGCAGGATCAGGGCTGGGCAGAGGACACCTTGAGCCATATCTGAGTATGGTTCAATGGCTGTGACACAGTGTCAACTCTAACCTGGACCTAGAGCTACTCTCTTTGAATGGAGAAGGAATAAACCCCTCATCTACCCTCAGACCCATGTTGGTTCCCCCATCAGCCCCCATCAGGAGGCTTTGCGCCCCAGGGCAGGCTTCAGGGGAGGTATCAGGCTCTCCCCTCTGTGCCCTGCTCCCCACCCCACTGCACCCCTCTTCTCCCAGAGCAACTCTATTGCAGGCCCCATGCTCTTCAGACCCAGAGGGTGAAGAGGGAGACACATCATTTTGGGGGTTCTCTGTCTGGCTGTGTCAGCTGAGACATGGTTCTGGGGACATGGCTGAGTCCCTAGTCCTTCCTGGATCTAGTCACCTCCTCAGCCATCTCTGGCCACTTGGGAGCCTGTACTTAGAGCTTTGTCTCCTAGGGTGCCAGCACCCCAGACTGGCCTCCCCAGTCTGCCCAGAGCCCTCACAGGCCTATGTGTTAGACTTGGGGTTCCTCACTGGAAGCCTCAGAGCCCTCCTTTTCCCATCACCCAGCCCAGCCTGTGGGGTGTCGGGACTCTGGCCTGACCCTGCAAGACATGCCTCAGCTTGGACCAGAACCTGTGGGTGGGGATCCTGTCTACCCCCAAACAAGGGACCATGGCCCAGACTCACTACAGTCTGCAGAGACAGTGGGGAGGTTGGCTGGCCACCTCCCTTCCCTCCTGTTGTTCTGCTGACCCCTGCTGGCCATCCACAAACACCCTCAGGCTTCCCCTCCCTGCATAGGCATCCTTCCACAGGGTGCTGGTGCTTGAATGCCTCTGGGGACAGAGGGCTCACTGTTTCATGCAGCAGCCTGCTCCAGGCAGAGATGTTTCTTTCTCCTGGAAAAGTTCTTTGAAATTAGCCGAAGTGTGAATACTGGTTACTTCCACCTATTTATTCATAGTTATACCCTCTTGAGTCATACTACTACTACTACTACTACTACTACTACTACTTCTTCTTCTTCTTCTTCCTCTTCCTCTTCCCCTCCCCCTCCCCCTCCTCCTTCTTCCTTCCTCCTTCCTTCTTCCTTCTTTCTTCTTCTTCCTTTCTTTCTTCTTCTTCCTTTCTTTCTTTCGTCTCTTTCTCCTCCTCCTTCTCCTTCTCCTTCCCCTCCTCCTCCTTCCTCTCCTTCTTCTCCTCCCCCTCCTCCCCCTCCTCCTTCCTTTCTTCTTCTGTCTATGTACCAGGCACAGTGTATTATGTCATTTAATTCTTTCAACACCTGTAAGGTTGATACCTGTGTCATCCTCATTCTATAGGTGGGAAACCTGAGGTCACTTAAGTGAGTGTCACTTAAGTGAGTAACATAGGCAAGAAGCCGCAAAACCTGGGGTTCAAATCCAGAGCCCACACCCTTGCCACTTAGGGATGTGCCCATCCCACCCCTACTGACCGCTTGTCTCCCCTATCCAGCTAGTTCTTACTTCCCTGCCAGGCCCTGCTGCCCCAAACACACACCTTCTTTCCCAGATCCTGCAGTGGATTAACTCCTCCTCCAGGAAGCCCTCTCGGCACAGCCAAGAAGTAAGGAGAGAGCCTTCCTTCTCGCCCAGGTATCTCCTAACAGGGAGAGGAAAGGATGGGAGGGGAAAACGGGGCCATGTCTGTGATGTGGGTGGGTCTGTGGTGACACAGTAGGGAGCGTCTACATCCATGTTGTCGCAGATGCCAGTATTTCATCTCTTCTTATGGCTGAGGTCTGTTCCTGCTGCTCCTGTCCCCTCCAGACCAGGCTTTAGTCAAGGAACTGATGCCCCTACTTGCCTAGCAGGGCCCCAGCATTTGAAAGGCCAGCCTGGGCCTGCTCTCATACGACCCTTGGCAGGGTGGCAGGGCCTTTGGCAGTGGGAGTGGCATCCTCTTGCAGGCTGGTACCAGGGCCTGGCCCCCTATACACCAGGTTCTGTTGGGTCTCAGCCATGCTGAGAGGGCAAGGCTGATGGCGCTGACTTTATTGACCCTCGAAAGAAAAGGAACAGGGAAAGGCATGGAGAGGCTTCTTGAATACCAGCCTTCCCTTAGAGCACCAGGTCACACACAGGGTGAGAAACCATGTGAGTGTGTCAGGGGTGGGACACAGGACCCTCTGGTTACCTGGGGTCTGGAATTGCCCCCATCCTTTGATGACCCCTGGCCGCACTCCATAGCCACAGTGCCCTCGGACATGCTCAGTCAGGCACCCTCACCCCTGGCTGCCACTTCAAGCTCCTTTCATTTTTCAGTCCAATTATTGAGACCCCAAGGAAGGGTACCACATTCAGGGTTCCCATGGGTAAAAATGCAAACTTTTTTTTTTTAACAGTAAGGCATATATACATCTACACTGTGTGTTCACCTCCATAGTTAGATTTCTGTCACCACATATTTGACCCCTTTCACCCCATCTACTTTT
>NW_011889006.1:935629-985210 GCF_000151845.1 Pteropus vampyrus
TCCATTCCTCCACGCATAGAGGCAGGGCACAAATAAATAAATAAAACAAAATAAATACGTTTGTCCCTGTTAAGTTTCATCTCATTAGATTCACCCCATTGCTCCAGCCTGTCAACTTCTCTTTAGATCTCAGCTCTATCATCTGGCACATTTGCCATTGTCCCCTATTTGTGTGGCATCTGCAAATTTGATAAAGTATATGGAGCATGTTTGTCTCAGAGGAAGCCCCCTCCTGGCTGGAGCAAGGGTGTACGCACGCACATACACACACATGCACACACACACACACACACACACATACACACACACACACATACATATGCACACACTTCCTCCTCTGACTGAGGCTTGTCAGCTCTGTCCAGCCATATTCAAGATCCTGATGGTGTTCTGTGACCCTGTGACCCACAGAGGGCCTGGGGCTCAGGAGCCACTTGTGCACAGGCGTCCCTGTGGGGGATGGGATGCTGTGGGGATGTCCACGGCTCCTCACCTCTACCGACTGCCATTTAAACAGCCTCTGACCTGGCCGTGCCCCGCAGAGGCTTCTTCCACCAAGCCTGGGCCTGGGCTCTTCTGGACAGTGGTGTGGCCCTCCCTCCAATCTAAACATGACAGATACAGCACCTGAATGCACAGTGCATCCTCTTCTTGGTTATGGCTGTGGCTGCTGGTGGTGGAGCCAGCACAAGTGCATGGGGTGAACACTCCTTGCTCATGTGCCTGCTGCCTGCCATTTCTGTGATCCTTTTCTTCAGGGGACCCCAAATTTGTCTTTGCAGTAATTGCGTAGCAGGAAAAGATCCAGATCCTTACTACAGAGCCCACTGGGCACTGCCTTAGCAGAACAAAAAGATCCCAGAGCCTGGTTAGACCTTCCAGAGTCTCCTGGTCTGTTCCCAGCCTCTAGGACTGGAATTTGGAGTGTGGAAGACCCAGGCATACACCTCCCCTACTACAATGCAAGCTGTTTTGTGTTCCCCCAGGGAAGGTAGCAAAAGCTGTGTCAGTCAGCTGATGCCCGTAACAAACATCCCCAGATTCTTGGCGGCTTATATCAATATACGTGGATTGCTTGCTCACTCTACTGCATTGTGGGTCAGCTAGGGATTCTGGTCCCAGCCATTGTCGCTCTGGGACTTGGGCTGATGCAGCAGCCCCCACCTGCAGCATCTCGCCACGGCAGAGGAAAAGAGGCAGATGGCATACTAGCTCTTCACGTTTCTGCCTCCAAGTGCTATTTGTCACTTCCATTCACATTTCATTGGCTAAGGCCAGTTATAAGGCCATGCCCAGTTTCAAAGGGAGTGGGGAAATCTAACCAGGAGTTTGGGCAAGTAGCCTCAGTGACTGCTCTGCATATAAGCTGTCCCTGTCCCTCCGGTCCACTGAGTCCCCAGCACCCCACTCAGATGCTTGTCTCTGAGTCCAGTGCAGAATGTTCTTCCACTTCCTGCCCTGGAGCCCGTGTGCTCAGGGGTTTGCCCTCGTTTCTCACTTGCCCACGGTACACACATTTTCTTCCCATTTCAGCACTCTACCCCTTCCTTTGAGAGGTGCTCCTCCCGCCTCCTATCTTCAGTACAGATGTGCTCTGACTAAGGGAGGCCTGGATTCAGTTCTGACTGACCTACTCTGTCCCGTGACTGGATTGCAGGTGGGCCTGCTTCCTCTTCTTTCTCTTCCTTTGGATGTCCTCAGCACAGTGGCAGCCAGGTGCAGGAGCCCTATGAGAACTGGTGGCTGGCACCCAGGCCCTCGTGCTTCCCCTGCCCCTAGATGGGCTGCTCTGGGGCCTGCCCGCTCCTGTCTCTCAGTTCATTGATTTATGTGAACCAGTGCAGTCCACCTTGTGCTGAAGTTTGTCTGAACTGCATTTCTGTCACTTTCAACTGTGGAATGCTGAGTAATACACACACCTGGGGATCTCATCCATACCTACATCAGTCATCTATTATGAGTAACAGACCACCCCGAAACTTGGTGGCTTTGTGTGATAAAATTTCATAGAACTACACATATGTGCGTTGCACACGCACACACACATCATGAAGTGCATGTAAAATTGGTAAAACCTAAATAAGGTCTGTGCCTGAGTTAATATCGTATCAAGGTCGATCTCCTGGCTTTGACAATATTCCATGGTTATGTGGGATATTGTCATTGGCAGGAGCTGGGTGAAGTGTACACGAGAAATCTCTGTACTATTTTTGAATCTTTTGTGAGTCATAAACTATTTCAAATTAAAAAGTTATAATAACAATATGGACTTAGTGGCTTAAGACAAGAACCGTGTATTTACTCATGATTCTGCCGTCTGAGCAGGGCTAGGTAGGAACAGCTTATCTCTGTTCACATGGTGCCGGTACAAGTGGCTTCACTCACACCTCTGGTGTGCCAGTGAGGATGCTGGAACAGCTGGGGGCTGGTGGGCATCTGTCTCCCCATAAGGTCTCTCCAGCAGGGCAACTGTTTCCTCTTTACCTGGTGGCTCCAGGCCCAAAACGGTGAAAGCAGAAGTGACAAGGCCTCCAGGACCCTGGACTGGAAATCGCCAGTATCCCTCTGGCCACATTTTATTGGTTACAATAGTCACAGGGTCAAAGGAGAGGAAATAGACTGCACCTTTTAATGAAAGGAGGGGCGGAAGCGTGGCATCTTTAACTCATGGCCATCACCAAATGTGCCAGAGCCTTCTGAAACTTCCTCCTAGGGAGCCAGACTCCACACTTGGGATGTGGGAGTCTGGAGAGGGCAAGAGAGTCAACCAAAGAGGAGTCCACACCTGGAATGAGGGGCAGAGCCGGATTCCCAACCTGGGACTCTTCCAATCTCACTCATCGAAGCACCGCTCCACAGCAGGCCCACCTCCCTAGCCTGGCATTGCTGTGTGGGATTTTGTGTTGCACGTGCTGGTGTTTACAATCAAAAAGTTCAGCGGCCCTTCCAGTGTGCTTAAATTAGTCCCTATGAAAACCAAATCACTTCATTTGCAGAGAAGGGCTTAATTGCAAGGGGAATGAGGCAAAGGGAATTCTGTTGCCTATTTCATTGAAGAAAATTACTGTACTTTCCCATCTCCTCACTAAACAGAAGCAGCTTAGAAATTGGGCTGTAATCTGCAGTCATACCTCTCTACCCTTTCTTCTCAGAGCCTCTTCAGTTCTTTTCCGCTCCCAAGACCCTGCTCCAGACTCTTCTTCCTCATCTGCCTGGCCGGGCACCTCAGTGCTGGCCCCGAGGACGGCAGCCCTTCCGGGATTTACTGGGCTCACCACATCCCCACGAGGTCGAGAGGATCACCCTCGACTTCACAGGGGTCTTGGCCATGGAGTGGCCCATACCCTGTCCCTTTCTTTAGATATCATGTGAACTCTGCTCTGAGCCTTCACTCACTTCACCAGGGCTGCAGAGAAGTCGCATTTCAGACGAAGGCCCCTGCCCCTGACCAGTGACTTACACAAAGCCTGGGGCTTATCTAGATTGGTGTCTGGCAGAGGGGAGGAGGCCTGGCTTCCAGACCATCTTCACCACGGCTCCTACTGTGGTCTGGCGGGTCTTCCAGTGTCTCAAGTGAGGAAACCCAGCAAACACATACCCTCTGGTCTGGGAAGGCTGGTCCCTCCCTGTTTCTTTGCCTGAGAGCTCCGCCCTATCTCAGACAGTCCAGCCCAATTCCCCTTATGGCCAGTGTTTCTCTGGGGAGGGAGTATGGACCCTTCAAGAGACGGGTAGCAAGCTGGTACCCTGCAGTGGGGAGGTACAAGTAAGTAAGTGAAATATGTAGCACATCTGGTGTTAGGAGAGAAATAAAGGAGGGCTGGGCCCTAGAGGCTGTGAGGGGTCAGGTGCAGCTCCAGCTCCAAGAGGGGATATGGTCCGAGAAGAGCAGGGAGATGGGGGAACAGCACTGTGGATGGAATAGCAAGTGCAGAGGCTCGGAGGCAGGCGCGGGCCTGGTGAGGGCAACGATAGCAAGATATGGCTTGAGCAGAGTTGGTGGAGACAGGTGAGAGGAGCCTCCCAGAACCTATGAAGTCCTGGCTCTTCCTCAAGACCAAGGTGGTTTTATTCCATTCCAGCAAAACCACAGCAGCACAACAAACCTGAGAGTGGCTTCCCTTTCTTTCTTTCTTTGGAGAAGGTAAGAGAGCAGGGCTGAGAACACAGGCTCTGGAGCTTAGCTGTCTGGGTTCAAACCCTGGCTCCACCACCTACCTGACCTCCCTGTTGCTCAGTTTCCCCCTCTATAAAGGGGACAACAACACATCTACCCCATGGGGTGACCGTAAGAATTCAGTAGGCTATATCTCACTATGGGCATGCTGTAATGCTATCTTGTGTTGGCTAATTTTATCATTTCTGTCTTTATAATTTCCCTTGCTGTAAGGATAAAGTGATTAGCCTGAGGTCCCATCCAATTAAGGGCAGAGCCAGTCCTGAGGATGCTGAGTCCCCAACTCCACATTATTCCAGCGCAATGCCACCATCCTCCTTCCCCCACCCCGACCCTGGGGAAACATGGCAGTACCAGGCAGCATGTGCCTCCCCGCCAATCCCCTCTGCCTCTGCATTGTGGGACCCTTTGGCCAGATTCTCTCTGACTCAAGAGCTCTCTTGAGTCAGATTCTCTCTGACTCAAGAGCTCTCTCTGGGGACAGGGTGGAGAAGCTGGTCTGTTTTAGAAGAGTCGGGTAAACTTACAGCATAATCTGCTCCCTACTCCTTCCCTTTGGGGAAGGGGCTGACAGGATAATGAATGTGAGTCCACACACGCCTCAATGAAGAGATTTTTTTTTTAGGCTCAAAGTCAATGGTGTATTAATTAAGGGGTAACAGCTGCTACAGCAGTTCTTATGATAAGTCAGTGACGAATGGCTGTGTTTACCTTTTTCCTGAGCAGAGACTCTGGAAGGTGGCCTGGAGCTCCTGGGTAGACATCCATGGCTGAGAATTGTGGGTAGAGCCTCTTCCTTCCTCACCCCCAAGCTTCCTCATGGGTGCCCACCAAGACTAGAAGCTGTTTGTCACTGAGGAAAGACAGGTCTATGACCTGGGGAGCACTCAGAAGGGACTGGGCGGAGGAAAGGAATCTTCTCAAGGGCTCTAATCCAAAGATGCCCTAGGACTCTGCCTCAGGCAGATCCCACCACGAGCCCTGTCCCTTGTGAAATAAGAGCTACTTAAAAGGGAGACATGGCCCTTCAAAGCCCAGACAGGCTGCAGAGCTGGATCTGAGCCGTCTGCAGCACTGAGGACGCACCTCGGGGCCTTTGTGGCCAACACTCTGTGTACCATAAAGGAAGGGCCGGGCTGGCAGGAGCCTTTTGTTATTCCGTTTATTTTGATCTCGCTCCTGCTCTCCAAACAGCTTCACAGAAATAGAGCCCTGCATTAGCTCCCTTCCCAGCTTAAGACAAAATGCGGTGGAGGAAAAATCTTCCACTGAAAACCAGGAAAGGGAGACAGGCTCTTTTTTTCTGGGTTGTTGTTTCTGGGCCCTTTGATTATCAATTTACCCACCAAGTTTCCAGTTGATGGGAGGACAGAATACCCACATGCCAGTCACTACCCACAAGTGGGACCAGTGTGGATGTGGTTAGCAAGGCAGTGGGAGGTCTCACAGCTCCCAGGCTGAGAAAGGTCCCTCTGGATCTCAGCACCAACCCCAAACCTGCAGCTTTCACCCCACATCTGCTGCACTCCCAGGGTAGAGGTGATGCTGATGGAGATATCAATAGGACCCCTGAAGCACACTACTTCTGCCCTGCAGTTGGGCCCACCCCTGCAGGTGCGGTCCCCCAGGCAGCACTGGTGTTCCAGTGGTGAGGGGCAGGGAATGCTGCCTGCATCAACCTCCTGCCACCTCAGGGGACACCATTAGCTGCAGAGCAGCCGCATCCAACCTCACGTTACTTTTTTCCTGTCTCACAGGGTACCTGGGGCCTTGAGGGGAAATAGAACTGGGGCCTTGAGAAAAGTGGCTTTATTGACCCCCACTTCTTGCCCCCCACTGGGACCAGGTGGGTCTCTTTTAAGTTCACCCTGAAGGGTTGTCACACCGTGTTAGAAAACTGAGGCTCTGCAACGTTATGCAGGTTGCCCAAGGACCCCAACACTGAGGCTGAGCCCAAATGTAGGAAGGCGCAGGGATCCTGCTCAGCCTGTCCAGCCGCCTCTTCCGGGTGACCTCTCCCGGTGCCGGTGCTAATAACTCTGCACATTGCCATTCCTTATATATGGCTTTGGGGGAAAGAGCCACGGATGAGAAGCACATCCATTTTTAATAAATCGTTTATTTATCCAAGTTTCAACCCTGATAGTGAAGCCCGTTGCATTTCTTATTCTCCGGCTGGAGCCTGATTACGAGACCATTTCTTTGTCCTGGGGCAGGTGCTCAGATTCCAGCATCAGAGGAAATGAGAGAGTATTGCTCAAATAAGGGAGACGGGAAATTTATTAAGAAAACAAAAAAATACCAGTAAGACCAGAAAGGGGTGGCTAATGCCTTTTGGAGGCAGCTGTGGCATCTCCCGTTTGCCCCCTCTCCTGCCTGCTACAGACTACATGGGGATGAGACTCCGTTGGAGAGGCTCCTGCACTTAATAAGCATTCCCACAGGCCAGCTGAGGAGCTGGCAGAGCTGTGAAGGTCTGAGGCAGAGCAGGCACTCTCCAGAAGCCAGCAGGGGGCAGCAGTGCAGCCACCGCGCCTCATCTGCGCACAGAAACTCAGGTGCAGGAAGTTCTGGTTAAACAGCCAGGAGCAGAAAGCTGTGGTCGCTGTAAACGAGGTAATGTCCCACACTTGAAGTGCGAGACTCCCTAGGTCCTGGTATCGGCACTCTGGCACTCTCAGCCAGATGCAGTGCCCCGGCCGCAGGTCTGGTCTAAAACCACCTCTTCTGCAAAAAGCACCACTGAAGAGGTTCACCCCTGGGAGGCTGCCTCAATGAGGCTGTGGATGGAGATGGTGGCTGGTGGCAGCCTCAGCACTCCTCTCTGCTCTCAGGCCCTGTGACTACTCCAGGTTCTTCCCAGGAGGCTACACCAGCAGCTTTGCATTTCCTGATATGAAGGCCTAAGTGCCAGAGCCAGGCATTTCTAGTTAATTCTCCTATAGTTCTAATTTCTAGCACCTTCCCCCTTCAGGATAAAAGGGGCCTCATCCAGATGAAGGACAGGCTTTCTCCCCTCACCTTTGAGCTCCCAGGTAACATCCCCTTGAAGGCACATGGACAAGCTGCTCCCCAACCCCTGCTGCCCCAGCCCTCCATACTGACCCACCTCCCACAGGCAGATGCTACCTCCCTGCTGAGCATTCCTTGCTGGCAGTGGAAGAGCTCCAGCCCAACCAACCTCACACTTGCTCTGCAGGATTTCACAGCTGCTGCTCTTTAATCTTTTCTATTCGTGAAAAACAAACTCTTCTTCCCCTTTCTGCCAGCAAAACAGGGCAGAGGGGGTTGGACCAATACAGAAGACAAGCTACCCACCTGGCTTCTCTGGCTTCTCTCCTCCGCCCTTCAAGAAAGCTCACTTTCCTACTGAGCTAATCTCTCAAGAGTCTTAGAGACCTTTGGAACCAGGGTTAGGAGGAGGTGAAAGTCAAGGCAAGTGTGAATTCAGCACCGGCAGGTCTGGTGGCCCTCTCGAACCCCTGAGGGGACTGGCTGGGACAGGGTGACTGGGAACAGGCCCCAACCGGGTTTATCGCTCAGAGTCAGAGAAGGAAGAGGGCTTAGTCCATCTCCACACCAGCATATCTTCTCCAGCCACGCGGTGGGACTCTGTCTGGATCCGGGATTCGTTAGAGGCCAGAAACTCCACAGCCCGGTCCCAGACCCGCTTCATGCGCCTCCTGCAAAGAGAGGAGCCAGGCTCAGTGGACACACTGTCAAGGGAGGCCAGCTGGTCTGTGGATGCCCTCTGTATAAAGCGGGACAAAGCTCCAAGATCCCACGCAGAATTATTTATGAGAGTAACAGCCACAACATACTGACAGGACTCCTGCAGAGGGGAGACATTTCTTGGGCCCTGGAGGAATGATTCCTCAGTATTTTCTGCTATAAAAGCATTCAATTAAAGCAAGCTGAAAGGCGCCAGAAGTCGCCAGAGCAGCCCTGGTGTCCAAGTGGGAAGGGGCTGTGCTCACCGGGCCTGTTGCTGCAGCAGCCTGGTCAGGCGGCCCTCAACCAGTGCTGCCTGCATCTTAATGCCTCATGTGGGCTAATTAAAGAGTGTTTGCTGGGCTGTTGAGTCCAAATGCCACAGCACTTCAGGGGATGAGGATGAGCTAAGCTTCTAACTGGGCAGGCTAAGAAACTAGAGCCGCTCCTGGAACTAGAGCTACCAGGTAAGGCCCCTTCCCAGCTCACTGGCCTTGGGCCTCAAGACAGTAGATGAGGCCTCCCTGCTCTGCTGGATCATCATGGCCCTACATCCCCTCAGAGAGCCTTTTATTTCCTCTTCCCCTCCAGAGTAGATGGGAAGACTCCAGGGCAGTCAGGGAGGGTTTCTTGGATGGCTACCCTTTGATGAGCCCCTGTGTTTTGTCAGCACTGCAGACCAGCACTCCATGAACCCACGCCTCCATGAACCCACAGAGTGAACGTGTGTATGACTGGGAGCAGGAAGGCTCAACCTGGGGGAGGGCAAAGGAAGAAAAGCTCCTGAGGTGGCCTGAGTCAGGAGGCAGAGGGGGTATTGAGGCTTGCTTCTCTGGGGGCTGGGTCCTGCCACTAACCAAATCCCATAGCTGTTTCACAGCTCCTACCTGGCTAGACTGAAGCCGCACATGCCTGGAGACTGAGCCCCTCAGGCTAGGCCCTGAGGCAGAGGAAGTGGCGCTGTGTGGGGGCCATCCTTCTCAGGCTGCCTATAAATAGGTAATGAACAAGTGGCCAAGCAGCTGTTCTCCTCAGCTTCCTTTTCTTACTACACAAGCTCTTCACATCCCTCTGTCTCTCAGAAGCAGGCCTTTATCCACGGGGCGCATCTGAGTGTGCCGATGCAGGGCTGGCAGGAGCTCATGAGTCCTTATGAGTCCAGAGCTCGGCTGCACTGACGGGGCAGCTTGGAGATGAATCAAGAGTCTGAGAGTGGCAGGGCATGGGCCTCCTGAGGTCACTTAGACCCCGTGGGGTGGCTGCCTGCAGTCTCTGCTGATGCAAAGGAGCCAAGGAGCGGTGGTTCAGCCCTGTGACAAGCTGCAATGCCTTCTCATTTAAGTGAATGTGTTGCATATAGTTAAAGCCCAAGCAATAACAGCTGCCCTCTGATGAGTGATCAAGTGCTAGGCAACGACTTAGTGAGCTGTGAGGCCATCTCCCTGACACCCTTCTTCCCTTTTCCTTAAAACTTGTCACTACTTAATAGTATACATTTTCCTTATTCATCTTTTCCTGTATCTTCCTCTTTAGAAATAATGCTCCAGCAGGCAGGGAATTTGCTTCTTTCACTCCCCACTATCTCCCCATGACCCAGGATAGCGTGGCATATAGCAGGTAGGCAACAAACGCTTGTTGAGTGAATAAGTGAATGACAGTCTCTTTTCACCACAGCCCTCTGGCAAGGTGGTAATATTATCTCTATTTTATGGATGAGGAAACTGGCTCAGAGAGGTCGTTAACCGGTCCCATGATGACTCCTAGCAAGAATTAGGTGGGAGTCTGAATACAACAAGTGGCCTCTCAGTGGGGAAGCTGGAGGGCCAAGTGGCTGCCTTACACTGGGGATCAACAGCAGGCCCAATCACCACAACTCAGTCAGTCTGCTCTAAGCTTCCTGCCTGTACCTTCCCAGGGAGTGGGGTGGGCATGACAGTTATTAAGCATCTTCACATTTAAAAGGGTCCTTAAATATTCTTTCTACTCTTTTAATTTCTCTTGGGTTGCACAGAAAGGGGCGACCTGGACCATAGAGCCTGGCAGGGAGCACAGAAACGCCAACTGTGGGGCTCTGAGCAAGTCTCTTAACCTCCTGTGCCTCATTTCCTCATCTGTAAAATGGGGCCATGGTGAAGGTTAAGTGAGTCTGCATCTGTGGAGGGCTCAGACCAGTGCCCAGGTGATAGTGAACACTCGGCAAGTTTGACTGCTTGACCATCTGAGAGATGATGGCCAACGGCCACAGACTGCAGTGAAATCTGCTGTGAGGGGCCCGCAAGCACTGTGGTAGGCCCTGTGGACTGCCTCCTAGGACTTGGGTCCCCAACTCTACCCACCCCTGGTTCTTTCAGGGATCTATCCAGCATCTGCAGCCCATGTTGAAGGTGGCCCTGCAGATGAACATGCTAGGCCTGCCATCCCTTCCCATGAAGCTGTGCACCCTGGACGCTGACTCTTGGCTGCTGTGAAACTTTGCTTTCAACTTACATGTATGCACATGTGTGCGTGTGTGTGTGTGAACTGGACCATGATATTTTAGGTAACGTGTGTTTCTGACTGTGGGTCATAATTAAAAATATTTGAAAATCAATTTCTTCCTTGCCAGTGACTGATTCAAGAAGGTGAGTAACCAATTCTAGCCAGCAGAGCCTCAAGAAGTGTGTCACTGGTGGCTTCTGAGGTTTTCTCTTGCCCACTTCCCCCTCCTGCTGGCTGTGACAAGGCAGATGCTGCTGGCCACCATCTTGTGACCAGCCAGCTAAGAACATCCAAGGAGGGTAGGACCATGAGAATCACAGAGAAATGGAGCCAGAGACCTGACTGTCCTTTGTCTGGAGCCTACATGACTTGACTTCCGCTCATAGAAACCCATCAGGCCCTTTCCTGCTTAAGCCACTGCGGGAGGGGAGTGGTTCTAATATTTGCTACCCAAAGCACCCCAATCAATATCAATGCTGATGGTGCTGCCATGTCTACAGAGGAGTGGGACCTGCTTCTATACCTGTCCGCATTCTGCCACAAAGAGCCGAATGCTGGAGGAGGGGCAGGAGGTATGGACAGCGCCCCCACCTATGATCCTGGGGGGGTTGCCTGATTCGAGGCTATGAGCCTCCTTCTGTGGCACTTGGTGGGGTCAGACTCAGGACTCACCGGCTCTGTGGAGGGATCAGGGTATCACGCACATGCAGGATGCCCACGTATGGGTAACGCTCCATGTCCTGCTCCCAGTCCACATAATGGTCCTGGACAACATCTGCAGGACAGAGGATATTGTTTAGGGCGAGGACCTTGTGACAGCGGCCAGCAGCCCTTTTCCCAGGGGCCACACACCTATGATCTTCTTCACCATCTCATACATGGCCTGCTCCTCCTCTTCCAACTTGCGCCACCGATACTTCAGGAGGATCAGTAGTCCCCACAAAAAGGCCAAGCCTGTGCAGGAACAATGCATCATTAATTACTCACATCACTTCTGGCTGTTCAGCCACTCACTGGGTCTCACTATGGGCAAGTCGCTGTGCTGGAGGCTGTGGGTAAGCTGCCACTGTGTTCTAAATATCTACTATGCATCCGGCCCACGGCTAGCATGCAGGAAACAAAGAAATGCAAAGGGAGGACAGGCTATTAAGTGATCACCTTCCTCCTAGCCAGCTGTCACCACAGAGGCAACTCCAGCTGTCCAGAACTCGGCTTCTCCCAACTTCATTCTGGGGCTTTCATTTCCTCCCTTGTAAACGAGAACGCAGGGTCTAATACATATATACATGCTGGGCCCTTTGTATTCTGAGATGCTGCTGCCAATAATGATGTCTGTGCCTGATGGTGTGGGTGAGGGAACTGTGTGCACACCCAGATGCCTGTGATTTGTAAATCGACTATCTTGGCAGAGCCAGCAGGTTCTGTGACGTGGCCCTTTGCCTTAAGAGACACCCCGAGGTCTCTGCTCAAAGGCAGCTCTGCTGTTGGGAGACAAGGCCTATGCTCTGCTTTTCAGTTCAGCACTCTGGGTCCTTCCTGCTTTTATCAGGTATCTGTAGCTCTCCAGGAGATATTTACATCGTTCAGGGAGTAAAATTAAGCCACGCTCCTGCTGTATCTCCCCATCGAAGCGGTCTGCACTCTGGGGTCCTGGAAGTGGCAATGCCCACCTCCAGCCTGGGCTAGGCTTCCTCTTAGAAATGCGGACAGTCCCCGACGCTGAGTCAAGGACATTTTCTAGTCATCCTCATGCTCCTGCCACCAATCTCCATAGGTAAAGACGATTCAGAGCAGAGGCTGACTTGTTCATGTCCTCTGTTTTATGACAGAACTCAGGTTCACTAGATAGAAATGAACTCTCAAGAGCTGGGTTTCTATAACGCATCACTCATGCCTAGGAGTGTTATGAGCTGGGCTTCCAGGAGGTGCTATGTGCAAGCAGTCCCGATGGTGAATAGAGGTAAGAGGACTTACACCAGAAGAAGATGAGCACATGGGTGACGGCTGTGAGCAGGGCACGGCTCAGCCGGCAGCTCACACCCATTCGGGGGCGGGCAGATTCCAAGCAGACCACCTTGTCCACGGTCGTCACTAATTCAGATGGGTCTTCCCCTTTCAACCTGAAACAGGACACAGGGTTGTAAACATGTCCAAAAGCACTGAGGAGCTGCAGTCTAAACTCCACTTTAAGCAGAAGGAGGAAAATGGGCTTCAAGGCTTCTACGTGCTTACAAAATAGACTTAGTATCCTGGTTATACTCTTTCCAGAATTTTCCCATGTTGGCTACTTAGAAAGAATAAAGCTTTAAAGAGGCAGCAGGCTTGAACCCCTACTGCTAAAGTGACATCCCCCTTGTTGGGTCTTTGACAGCCCCTCTCAGCGTGCAGAAGATTAAACTGTAAATTGGATTCCCACCTCCCAGCATAGAGAAATGAAAATGTTTACTGAATCGCTGGTTTTGCACTGCATGGTTAAGAAATGAAAGACAGAATCTGGAAGAGTGTGCTTTTCTTTTGTGACAAGGAGGCACATAGCTATCTGAGTATAGAGAACGTGGGGCGCTGCGAGGCTCAGCATAAAAACTGCTGGGCTCTCTGAGGCCAGGAACCAGCCACAGCACCTCCACCTTGGCCCCCAGCAATGAGGCGTCAGGACCCATGGGGATGCCGACATCAACTTCTTCCAGTTAGGGGACAAGCTCATGCTCTGGACTGCACACTGGAATGGCTGGTACCTGCAAGTGTCGCGATTTCTCACAATCCACTTTTAACACTGGTCGTCTGAGCTGGGCTCAGCCACCCTCCAGGCTGCTCTCCCCAGTATGAAAAGGCAAGTGTCATCATTCTCGTGTGCTAGCAGCTGTGTAGTCTCCTCCGCCTTTTCTAACACAGGAAAATTGCTCAGCCACTCAGGGAAGCTTTATTATTTTTTTAAGCCAATGAATTTTAATTGTGCCATGCATCCAGTTATCAAGCTTTAGGCTGAGATGCCCTAGGGGCTTTTGCTGGATGCACTGCTGATGGAATTAGTAATTTGGGTGGATTAGAGAGGAAGAGAACAAAACCCTAGAGCATGTTTTAATATCAGGAGCTGTAACCTGAACAGAGACCCTGACAAACCCTGAGAAATGGGAGCTGGGTGACAAGGTGAATGCTTTTCCAGTAGGGAAATTTTCGGTGTCTGGCCATCAGCTGGTTCTCCCCACTCCCACACCAAGGGCTGAGCAGCCAGATGGGGCTTTTCAGGAAGGCGAAAGGGCTTGCTATCTCTGCTAACAGTGCTCACCAGAGACAGAAATGAGGCGGAACTGCTCAGTCAGAATAAAATCCAGTATTTCCTTTCGCAATTTCCATACTGAGTGAAACCAACATACAGAATCATTTCATCTACAAATGAAAACTAGCACCCGAGGAAAGGGTGTGTAGAAAAATGCCTTCTCCAGAAAACCACGCAGAGCTGGTGCATTTTAAAAAGGCACAGACTGAGTTACTTGACGCAGGTTTAGCTGGAACAAGGCTAATATCCTAACATCTGGATTTTGTGTCTCATCTTGAAACTGCTCCTAACACTTCTCCCTTCCAAAGCCAGCTTTAAGCCCAGCCCACAACTACTCAGCTGGGAGATCCGCCCTCTAACTTCAGACCAGAGACACCTCTGCTGGAGCGAGGGAGTCAACTGATGGGTGAGCACAGTGGCCGCAGACACCCACGGCTGTGCTGCCAACCTCATGATGCCCCGCCCACACTGACCAGATGCCCACGTCCTTGTTACTGCTCAGTATCCAGGTCAGTGCGGCTTCAAACTTGGCAAAGGAGCTGCCGGTCACATTCTGTGGGAGGGGATGAGAAAAGATTAGTTCTGCGTCTGGACAAAGCAGCTAGAGCAATGTTATTCTGCTGCTGGATTAAGGAAGCCCTCTCCTGTGTCCTCCACACGCCCCAAAGCCCTGTACTGCTCAATGTACAACAAACTGGCAGGAAAGAAATCTGGGGCTGATGAGAGCCAAGAAAGAGGCTCTGACTGGAGGAGGTGATGCGGAAGCACACACAGGAAAACAGTGCGGGTCTGAGGCAGGCAAAAGAATAGTTTTCTTAAGGACTGAAGAATTAGGTAATTGAGGCAGCTCATCTTGAATAAAATTTTTAAAAAGTGTGGGAGTTGGGGGGGCCGGGCATCCAGTCGGTCTTAGCTGTGTGGCGTTGAGCAAGTCTTTGCCCCTCTCTAGGCCTCAGTTTCCTCATCTGTGAAATGAAAATTGGACTAAGGTTTCTGCCAGCTCTCAATACTCAAAATTCTATCATCCTAAGGCCATGCAGAAAATCCAGTGGACCCTAAACAATCCACACAGTACTCATAAGGAGAGAGAACAGACAAGTGAAATGTGTATCCTTTAATCTGCTGAGAAGGAAATAAAAGCAAACCAAAGGAGGAGCAAGTGACGGGACCATTTTAGAAGGGGCAGCCTGCAGCGGCCCAGCTGCTGGTCAGTAGTGAGCTGTCTGCACCCATGCAGCAGGCCTGCTCTGGCTCACAGCTCTCACCTTGGGCCCAGTCACCCCCACTACTTCTCCTTAAGGTAGCCTAGCACTCAACTATTTTTGTTTAAAAACAAAAATAGGAGAAAGCAAAAAAACCAAAAACCAAACACAAAATGAAATGAAAAGGGGGAAAAAAATGCAGGGTTTGAAAGATCAATACAAAAGCCCCAGGACCTCCTGGGGATGTGTGAACACTACAGCCTACTTACTGCTATATATTCCTGGGCTTCCATTACAGGAATGCATTTACTTTTTAGCTTCTCTGGATTTCCACATTCAAAATTACCTAGGAGGGAAAAAACACACATTCAAACACAAAGAAGGAAAAAAATTACTCTGAAACAGACTAAAAAAATGCAGCAAGAATCAAGCCATCAGCTCTGATAGGGAGCAAGTGGCCTGGCGCTCTGGCTTCTGTGGGGCATCTTTACTCTGCAGCAAGATCAAAAGCCACTTAGCTTGGATCGATTCCAGATCATTAAAACCTGACCTGCAAAGCTGTGCAGCGATTTGCATTAAATGACTAAAAAGCTGCCCAATACGAAGGTCTGTTTGCAATTGATCCCTAAAAGGATCAGACAGATAGCTTTAGAAAGTACCGGAATGACACTATAAATAAGCACAGTCTGGGAAAAAGAAAGGCAGGGAGGCCACAGGCACTGCAGGGATTCTGACGCATGGTACAGGCAGGTGACCTGGAACACCAGGCCCACTGTTTTGAGGAATTCTGGGAGGGATGTCCAAAATGCCCTATGGAGGAAGCGGGTGTCTGTGTGGAAAGCAGGGCCTCAGCAGTGCTCCAAATCTCCCTTCTGAGCACGCTGGTTGGCCAGTTCCCACCTAGGATGGAGCTGGGAGCCTCCTCCTAGTCCTGGCAGCCTTCTGGGTCCAGCCCAAAAGCCACCTCCTCTGAAAATTCCCCAACCTGTTGGGGCCTCTTGTTTAGCTAGATTGCTCTGAACTTGGGGGCCTGCCACAGCCCTTGGCTTTTGGTCGCCTGCTGTGGTTCACCCACGATGAGCTGCTTCACTGCTAGACCCCTTGAGACCAGAGACAGAGCACGTAAAGATCCTTAACCCTCACACATGGTCTGACTGCCCTTGACCTGGCACAGTCTGGGGTCATCAGATGGCCAGTCTCTGTGTGTCTGTGTGCTGGGCAGGGAGTGGCTGAAGGTAATATTAAAAATCTTAGGAATGAACTGAAGCCTGTTCATCCTACCTCAAAGTTGATTTTGACCCTCTAGATCCTCTGAGACCAAGTTGGCTTCTCCCATCCTCCTACCTCCACCCAGACCACCTTGACCTGGTTAGGCCTGGTGGACCACCACCATGGCCTTCTGACTGGTTTCCTTCTTTCCCCTTTCTCATCCACATGTTATAGGTCATCAAAGCTTTAAAATGGTTCTGCTTAAATGACACTAGTCCACTTAAGCTGCTGCCACATTTGCCTTCCTAGCACCTGGCTCTTGGCACACCACTCCCCTGTTGTGGTGCCGTGTTGCTCTGGCATCCATGGCCAACCACAGTGGAGCCCACTTGACCTTTCCAAACTCCATTCCGTTTATCCTTCCCCTATGAAGCCATCTGCTTCCATCCTTGACCCTGTAATTTCTGGCCTCTTCGGTCCCACCTTCTCCCCACACATATGTAACCAATCCTACCTAGGCTTCAGGGACTGGCACAGAAGCCACCTCCCCCATGACTACTCTAGCTAAAAGGCATCACGCCTCTCAGTTCTCATCCAATGGCATATCAAGGAGGTAGATGGCCTGTTTCTCCTACTAGCCCACAGGCAGCCTTTGGGCAGGACCCTGGGCTGAGCCATCTTGTATCCTACAAAGGCTAGCACACTGCCCTGCCCAAAGCTGATCTCAAATAGGAGGTAGGAGGGAGTATGGCCTAGTTGAGAGCCCATACTCCCTGGCAGTCTGTCTCAGTTAGACACATACCCTTGGGGCTTGTCAGAGGACAGCAGGAACTAGGCTCCTTGATGGCATAAGCCAGGACCACGTATGGGGCAGGATAGAGAAGAAATCTCTATTAGGATCCACAGTTTAGGAGCAGAGCTTCTCAACTTTATCCCCTGGGGGGATCTTATTAAAATACTGACTTTGATTTAGTAAGTTTGGGAGGGGACCTGAGATTCTGCATTTCCAATAAGCTCCTAGGTGATACTGATGCTGCTGGTCCTTGGAGTCACAAAGGTTTAGAACACCCTTTTAGGCCATAATTTACATCCCAAGCACCCGGGCCCAAGAGAAATGTCCATGATGACCATGATCTGGGAGCCCCAACTCCTAGCATTCCGCCAAGAAGCTTGTGGATGCCTCCCTGACAGTTTCCAGTCTCCCACCAGTCAGGAGGGAGGAGGTAACAGAGCTGAGGCCCACAAGATCAGCCCTGAGGACTTAAGGTCCAGTACAAGTCCATCCAACTCTGACTTCCCAGCAACAATCTTAGATAAGAGTTGGCCGTAGGTAAGAGATGCCTCCTGAACATCCCATAAGACTGAACAGCTATATGTGGTTCTTGCGCCAAGTATATTTAACACGAGGCACAAGCTCTGGGCATTCACCTACGTCACCAGCAAGTGATTTTGAGAACCTCCTAGAGGCCAGGTGTGGGGGAGGACAAAATAATGCAAGTGACAACTCTGGCCTCAAAGAATGCGTTTACCAAATAAAATAGTAGGGAAGCATTCTGGGTAAGTTTTCAGAGGGTCATTCCCAGGAGTGCTGAGAATGCCTCCCTCTAGAGTACAGCAATAGACTTTCATTTTGTTAAAAAAAAAAAAAAAGAAAGAAAGAAAAGACCCAATATCACTCAGTAATAGGGAAACTGAGGCCATGAGAATATCAAGGACTTGGCCAAGGGGGGGGGGGGGGGGGGGCGTGGAATCAGGACCAGATGTGATACCAGGGCCTTGGTGAGCTGAATGGGCCTGGATATGCTCAGCCTACCATACAGACCCCTGCCACCTGCACAGGACTCTCCACCTGGCTTGGCCAACTGTCTGGTGCAGGGAGGCCTTCCAGGTTTGAGGACCCTGACTCTGAGGCTCGGGGCCTGGCACCTTAATATTTTGAGGGTCCACAGTGCAATGTGGACCCTCAAAATATTAAGTAGGGGGCATGTGGAGGAGGGAGCACATCTGTTGAAAGGCCTGTGCATGTGCCAGGACCGCTGGGAACCTTAAACGTGATATGAGAACCAAATTTGTTTTGCCCAAATGCAAGGCTTAAAAAAATGTGTGTGAGTGAAGAAGTGGGGAAGGGGAGACTTAGATTCTGAGTATGTCTTCTAGATGACAACAGAGCGTCTCAGCTGCCTGCTGGCCACCCTTGGCCTGGCTGGTCGCGGCAGCATCCCACAACCCATTCACAAGGATCTTGGGCCTCTCAAGACCTACTCACCAGCTTGGATGGCCAGGAAGTTGTACAGTTCATGCAGCAGCTCCAGCAAGGCTGCCTTCTGCTTGGCCTGACAGAACTGAAAGGGCACAGGACAGGTGGTTAGCAAGGATGGTAGGTGAGAGGGGAGTCTGTCTGCCTGGCTTTACCTCGTTAGCCACACTATCAAGTACTAAGCAGCTAATACTTAGAAGAAAAAAAAAAAAAAAGAAAGAAATTCTGCAAAATGGTGGGCCCAAAGATAGGATCGATAAATATGGGGTTCACTGACTGAAAAGGAACTCCATAAAAGCAGAGGCAGAGCTGTAAGCAGACATAGTAACAAAGCGCCTGCCTTCCTAGAGGCTCCCCAGCCTCTGCCCCATGGTTCCTGCTGGAATAAAGGCCACTAAATGGGGCTGAGGAGCAGAGGTGATGTGGTTGTGGAGAAATGCAGTAGTCCCGCTTCCTCAGAGGGAAAAGAAAACACTGCACTATTGCACCTGGTCTCCACCTCAGGCCATTTCCACCCATTTTTGGAAAGTCAAGTGTCTACAATCTGCCTGTGGATTTGTCTGCTTTGTAGATTGTCTGCTGCAAATGCTTAATTTTAGACTAGATTTTAGATATCCCTAAAAATGTAAAATTTCTAGAAATCTTGAAATTGTAGGGGAGAAGAGTCATCTGGATGAGAAAACAGGAATAGAAATATATGCATATCTAGTCCCTTAGAACCTGTAACAGAATTGACACCATATTGCTAGACTTACTGGATTTGGAACATTAAAAAAAGGTTCTTCTTCCTTTAGAGTGGACAAAGTGCCAGGTGCTGGTCTGAGTGGTTTACACGTGAGTACATAGTCCTTACTGTACTCCAATTTCTTAGGTGGGGAGCCCAAAGTTTAGAGACCTTAGGTAAGTCATAAGGATCCCACAGCTTCTAAGTGGTGGAGTTAGGTCAGTCAACTTTAAGTCCACACCCCACACATCTGGCCTCCTCTGAGGTGTCACTGGGCGAAGCCCTGGACCAGAAACCAAGAGCCTGGCCTCTGGGCCTGGCTCTGCAACTACAGAGGGAACCAAAGTCACCTTTTTCCTCAGGGCTCATCTGCTGCCTGCACCTGAAATGTGAAGGACTTGGTTTCTAATACTCTCAGAGGTCAAAATTTGTCCCTCATCTTGCCTAAAGATCTGAAAACCTTTACAAGGTACAAAATGGTGTAACCAAGATTAATACACATGACCATAAATGTTCAGAAACAACTCACGTGTCTACTAGTAGAGTTAGGTACCCAAACTACTTTTAAAAAATGTTTAATGGTATGGGAACTGTTGATAATAAGTAACTGAATGTAACTGAATACATATGGAGATATCAATTCTATAAATACAGAGACAAGATGGAAAGGAAATGCTCCCAAAACGTTAATGATGATTATCTCTAGGGGGCAGAATCATGGGTGATTTTTGTCACATTTTTCATATTTTCTACACTAATTACTGTCACGATCAGAAAAAAAGCAGTAACAATTAACATTGTTCAAAACTCAACATTTAGGCAAAGCAGGGCCAATTCCACCTAACGAAAACAGGACAGAAGGTACCAGACAAGATAGCCTGATTACGACAACATTCCTACTCCCAGCTTGCCCCTACATTTTCAGCAGCACAAAGGCAGAAAGAAAAACACAATCTCAGAGTCAGCTGAGAAGGGAAAGAAACTCAAATGCCCAGCTGGGTTCTGGGTGAGCTGGAGCCACACAAAGAATGAAACTTTCAGCAAGAGCCTTGGCAAAGCCCAGAAGTGCCTCCCAACCTGCCTGTTCCTTGGTCCGTTCCCCATGAAGGCTAAGGGTACCCCATGAAATCTCAGCTCAATGGAGCCTACAATGATGGCCCAGACCCTGCTTTTCCATGCTCTGATGCTACAAGTAGCCGGTCTGCTCATTAAGCACGTCTTTAGCAAGGCCCTGGATTGTGTCAGTCTGGGCTCACTTGAGTGGGGCATAAGCACATCCAGCTCAGAGGAGGACCAGGTAACAAGTCTGTTATTCAGTCATGGGTATGACACATTTAGAGATGTGAAGGACCAAGAAACAGAAACCAGGGAGCCCTTTTCAAATTAAAAGACAAAACTATCATCACTGGAAAAAGTCTTACAGAAAGTTATTCTTTTTATGTTTTTGTTTTCAGTTTTTGAAATTCTAGTTCCCCCACTGGCTGCCGCCTATGTCTCTGGGCCACTTCCTCTAATCATCAGTTGCAGTTTTAATGATGGAAGGCAGATGAAACTTTCTACAAATCTGTTTTTACAAAAGTATTGGAAAGCAAAGATATTTGGGGGATGAATGCAATAAATGAATGTAATAAAACATCCCCAAATATGAAACAGCAGAAGCCAAAGATAAATAAAACTGGGTACCTGCACCATGACACCTCTTCATTAATGGGAGTCAGAGAGTCAACGCAGGGGCATGGAGATGACCAGGTGTCATTTCTTTCCCAGCCCCTCCGGCTGCCAGAGATATGAACTGAGGGCCCAGCAGGCCTGGCATTGCACATCTGATAATAATTAGACTACTAAGTCATGCCCTCTGGCAGCACAGGCTCCTCCTGATAGGATTTATGACCTGATAATTTATTGCCTTGTATCTTCCCCAGACTACCACCTATACCAGCATCCTAGCTCCTCACTAATGCTCCTTTTATGACTCCTAAGTGGATAGGGCTGCTCACCTTCCCCAAATATTATTTGTAGGAAACATTAAAGCTTCATAAAACTGGTTGATAGACTAAGAGGGCTAATTCTACTTCAGATACCTTTAACGACCTCCCCCACCCCATGATGTTTCAAATCAGAACAGAATTTTCAGAGCCACAGATGTACTATTGGAGAGGAGAATGTGGATTGAGAACATGGCCTCCTCTCACTTAAAAACTGCCTGCCCTTCCTCTCAAAGCCAGGGAGCTTGAGAGGTCCTTCAACCACAACTTACTGCATCCCCCTAGGTCAATTTAGGCAGAAGATCAAAGTCCCCAACTCTGCGATTGATGAGAGAGCTTCCTTAACAAGCCTAGGGTTGGATCTGGGGAGTTCAATTCTCTGTTTCAAGTACTCCTTCACTGCCACAATTGAGTCTGACACAAACATCACAGAACACAATGTGATTCTGGTACATTACATGAAGCACTCCTGAAAATGATCCTATTATGATCTTTTTCTGGGGAAGTTTACCTCCTGATGGAGGCTAACATCCTCGGGAGGAATAAAAGCTAGAGAAACTCAAACTCACCTCATCTGTTTTTCTCTCACAGTCCACTGGCAATAATTTCACTGAGACCAAGAAAAGAAACACAGGAAATTAAAAGTGTGGGTTGAGGAAAGAGTACAAAAAGGGACCACTCTCAAAATTCAGGGGAAGTGAAACATTACTAACACAAGGGTGGGGATTAGAAAGGTGTCATCTAAATGAGGCCCTGTTAAAATACAGACAGTAAAATGTAAGGGCTTCTCAGCCCTGGATTAGGAGTTAGGACAGCTGGGTCCTAATCCCAGCTGAAAATGATTAGCCATGGGATCTGGGCAATTCAACCACTCTGAACCTATTTCTCATCTGTAAAACAAGATCAATGAAGCCTTTTCTCCTTAACTCAGGCAGTTAACTTCAAACAAGGCCACATGCATGACAATTTTATAAATTATAAACAATTTAACAGGGATTATATTAAACAGGGATTAATATCATCATGGGAGGTAAATCCCATTGTATCTCCAAGAGCTACTGTCTTTGAGAATCTCAGCAGTTTGACAGTATACTGTTTGACATTACCAGCATAGTTACAGTACCAGTACAGTACCATGACACCCCCAGGTCTGTTTAATTTCTCTAGCGGGTGGTTAAACTGCTCGGAAGTCAAGAAATTGAGTGTGTGCACGAGTTTGGGATCCCTGTGCCCACGGACTTGTTCACACACCCAAACATCCATCTGCTGCAACAGCTAAGACATAATTTAGCTTTCCCCTGCATTTTGGCTGTTCTTGCTAGGTGTTGAAAGATATGGCCTTGGCTCAAGTCTAGGAACAGTATTAATCACATCCATGCTTTACAAAGAATATTAAAGTTGGGGAATTACCATGTCACTTTATACTTAAATTTATAAAGACATGATCTCTACGTTGTTTCCTGTTAGATGAGAGCTCAGGATTATCTGAGAGCCGAATTCGCCTTTTACGAAACACAAATCCTCAACTATTCAGGAAACATGAGTATCCTGCAGACCTCTTATTGGCATGGCTGGGAGTGTCCTTGAATCACAGGACCCTCTTAACACACTCCATGAGGGTGCTGCAAGCAATGATAAATGTCTTCTTTTATATCATATCACTTTAAATCCTTTAACGGCTTCCTCCATACATATCTCATAAGCAGGGCTAGTAAAATCTCCCATTGACAAATGAGGGCACTGTGGTCCAAAGAAGTGGAGCACATGGCCTTTTTGGTACTGCAAAGCTAGGACCTCAGCCAGATCTCATCTGTGTGCAGTGAAACCTGGAGTGCCTTCAAATGGGCACTGTGTTATTGAGCAAGAAATCAAAAGGGAAGAAAGAAATAAAAGGGAATGGGAGTGGATTTGTCTGTTAGAGCAGGGGTTCCCAAACCCTGGGCCACAGGCTAGCACTGGTCCCATGGCCTATCAGGAACCAGGCCACACAGCAGGAAGTGAGTGGCAGGAGAGCCAGAGAAGCTTCATTTATATTTCCAGTGGCTCCCCAGTGCTAGCATCACCTAGCATCACCGCCTCAGTTCCACCTCAGATCATCAGGCATGATTCTCATAGGAGCACCTGTCCCTGGTGCCAAAAAGGTTGGGGACACTGTGTTAGAGGAGGGTGTGACTTTTTCTAGAGAGGGAAAACCAGAGTTTAGGGTAAAAGTAACAACAAATGAAGACTGCTTCCAGCACATTGTTGAGGGGGAGATTAGTAGGGAAGGCTAGGGCAGAAAATAAGAATAGGAGAAAGTGAAGACAGAAATTATTGAAGATGCAGTAATCCTGGCCCACTTTCCCACAGCTGGAGGAAGGAAAGTCAAGGTCTGCAGATAAGAAGACCGCAAGAGGCACCTGACCAAAGTACAGGAATGTGCAGCCGGGCACTAAGAGGAACAGGTGGTCGTTCTGGTGGACACGCGCGCCCAGGGCCCTCCCCTGCGCCGGCCCGGGACGTACTGTTGTCCTCCGCCTCCTGTGGCGCTGAGGGCTTGCCCATCTTCACCCAGAGGATGCCCAGGAAGACGAACAGCAGCCCCAGGCTGGCCCAGAGCAGAAGCCGAGACAGGCAGCGCTCCAGCCGCCGCCCCACCTCGGGCCGGGCCCGCGCTGAGCCCGCTGCGCCAGCTCGCGTCACCCGCAGGCCCGGGCGCGGGTCGGGGCCGAGAGCGGTGGACGGCCGCGCCGAGGACGCGGCCCACCAGCGACGGGCCCCGAGACCCGGCGCGGCTCTGTTAAGTGGCCGAGCGTCCTCGTCTTCCTCGGAGCTGCCCCGGACCGAGGCGCGGCGCCTGAGCGGCGCAGGGCGGACGGGGTAGGCGAGGCCGCGGCTCCCAGACCAGGAAGCCGCGGATGCCCCAAGATCGCCGTAAGCCCCAGGGGTCGCGTAGGCCGAGCTCGAGGCCGGCGGGGAGAGCCAGGGCTCTGCCCGCACAGAGGCTGCGGCGGGCCGGGAGCGCAGCGGGGCCTCCTCGCGCAGCCGGGCCTCCTCTCGCAACCGCTCCTCGCCCCGCGGCCGGGCCTCCTCTCGCAGTCGGACTTCGCCCCGCAGGCGGCGCAGCTTGTTACGGTAGACGTCCCGAGTGGTATCAGTGATAGGTCCTGGTTGGAAGCCCAGGGCCTGCAGCTCCCGCCGCAGCTCCAGGTCCGACAGGCCGGCCATGGCCAGGACACCGCCCCCTGCTCACCCCCGGCATGCACCGTACCCGGAACTGCTCTCGCCAGCAGCCGGGCGAAGCGGGCGGGGCCCTACCCCATGATTGGGAGGTCATCCGTGGTCGCCATGTTGAGAAGGTCTGAGTCCAGCCGATGGGCCGCCATGATGAGGAGGTCAGGCTCGGCTATTACGGCCGCCATGTTGGGGAGGTCGGAGGGTGGGGGGTTGTTGTTTTCTTCCTTTTCCTTTTCTTCTCCTTGCCCAGTTCTTTCTCCTTTCCCGTAAGACTAAGCAGTGTTTATTTCTAATTCCTCCGCCTCTTGCGCAGTCTCTGACACGTGATAGGCACCAAATAAGGTCATATTGACTTAATGGATGAATTGCTTAAGGGTGAAAGGCGACCTATTGCCAGAGTGGGGTTACGGATTCTTTGCCTCTCTCTGTACTTGAGGACCGATGTTGATCCTTTCCGCGCTCAAGAAAGGGCTTCGTTTGGGGCGTGGAGTAGACCCCAGGCATGCTCAGAGAGCTCACCTGATTTCAGGTCTTGGATGGCAGGCTTGTTTTCCTGGCGTTCACTCGTGGACATTAAGCACCAAGGGAGTGCAGGCCCTATCCCCGTCAAACGCAGGCCTGCAGGGAGCTCTTGCTAGACAGAACACCTCATCGCATCCTCGGAGAGGGCAGAAAAGCCAAATGCCTTTGAGCTCCGAGTGGGCAGTTCAGACTTCTGGGAGGAGGCTGTGTGTGGCTGGATGGTGGGATTTTCATGAGAGCTGGGTAGGTGATGGTTGAGGATTCTCGAATCCCAGCTCCACCACTCTTAGATGTGCGATCATATCCAATTAACATTGCTAGCCTGTTGGTTAGTAAACCTCATAGACTTTTGGGAGGATTAGAAGAGGTTATTTGTATAAAGTGCTTAGGACAGTGCCTGATATGTACTCCTAAGTGTTTATACTTAACCCATATCTCTGCAGCAGCATTGCTGTGTAGAACCTCCCACAGGGCACCCTCGGTGTTTGATTACTTGACAGCTCTCAGTGAGAAAGCCCTAAAGGAAGCTAGGGAGTAGTGGCAAATGGAAATAGAGCTATGGTTCATATGGTCTTCCTTCCATCTCTCTCTTCCTCTTTGTATTCCTTACACATCCCTCATCAACTGCCTATCCCATTTATCACAGGTCTCCAGGGTTCCGTTTCTACCCCTCCAATTCAGTTCTCCCCTCCCCACCTCCTGTACAGTCCTATCACCCACCTCCCACCTTGTCCCCTGTCCCAGTCAGTGAGCAAGGCCCCTCTGCCAGTGGTTTGCATTCCTGCCACTTATTCTTCCACAGGGGTATTCAACACTGACCACAATTGCTGGGAAAATTACAGCCTCTGCTTGGTCAGGTTTCCATTGTTAGTCTCCCCATCTCCCCGACTTAGCTGCTCCCATGTGGTGCGATTTCTCTCACCAAGTGTTGTTTTCCTTTTCTCTGACTGTGTTTGCACGGAATGCCATGAATTTGATATAGTGATTGCCTAACACATATACCACATAATAGTATTTTATTTCTTTCTGAAGCACTGTTTGCATGACAAATGAGTTGGTAACATTTGTGCAACTCCTTGCAGCTGTGCAGTTCAATATATAAAGAATGAGCCTTTCTGCATCAATACTGGCCCTGTGTATTCTAAGAGGGCTTGAAACTGATGCTTAAACAAAGTTAAAGTCACAGCGTTTTGCAGAGTTACGGTTTGTTTCATCACAATGGATCTCAGGGCGATTTAAAAATATGTACTGAACTGGAGCCACCTGAGTGGTGGTCCCCAGTGTGGGCTTTGTCAGTTTGTCAGCCTTCTTTGTATTTGGGGATGCTGCTGCTGCTCCACATACCTAGGGCCAAATGACAACACATTCTCATCCCTTCCTTTGTCTTCCTTCTGGCCTATAACCCATCATGTTTGCAGTGGCCTTTCGCCCTGCATCCCATCCCCATGGTCCACCCTTCTGCCTCCACGATGGTTTCTGGCTGTCCCTGACATTGTCTGCTGGGTTCAGCAGGTCTTTGGCTTTGTGTGTCGCCACTTAGAGAATGTTTGCTGATCAGTGCTTCCCTTCCCCACCTCCTCCAAGAAGAAATCTCACAATCTGATTGAGAAAGTCAATTAAATAAAACCTCACAAGTCAATCATTCTCCCAGGTCTCTGCTTTTCCATTTTCCTTCTGAACTCCCTGCTCCAGTCCTGCCCCCTCCCTGGATTTCTAACCTCTCTGGTCCTCCATCAATAGTCTCTGTCCCCAATGCCGTCACACCCGCTTTAGTGAAGTCAGCTTGTTGCTGTTCACTTTCCTCCACACAACTGTCCCCATACTTCCTTCGCCAACCCTTGTGTTTTCTCCATCAGGGATCAGCCTCAGTGCTTCATTGCCACCCTCCGCCATGGGGCCCATGAGGCCCTTGTGGGCCTTCTCAGAGTCTGCCTTTCTGTGTCTTCATCAGTGTTCTTCAGCTGGACCTGTCCAGTATGGGAACCCATATTTTAAAGAAAAGGGCAATATCGCAAAGTCAACAGCTGCCCTGTGTGCCCTCCTTTCTCATCACTGTGTTGTGCTTTTTTTGTAAAGGTGAGTAGCTCAGGCTGTGGTCGGTCTTTCTGATTTATTAAAAGCAAAAGAGGAAAAACAAACTCCAGTGTCAAAATCTACTTAGTAACCACATCCACACATTCAGTAGAGGTTAGGGGCTGCTCAGAGTTCACTCTGGATTCTCAGAGGGCTGTCACGCTGCCTGCCGTCCTGTTGACCTCTGTCTGTCTCAGCAGAGCCTTATAATAATAACAGCCATAAATCTTTTAGTGGATTCCATTCTCCTCCTCTTCCTGCAGAGCCCTGTACGCATTTATCAGGTCTTAAAGATACTCAGAGAACATGGACTTGTCCTTGATCCGCTTCATCGCCAGCCTCATTTGTCCCTCTCAGCTAATCTGAGGTTCCTTCAAACCACGTCATGGATAGTGCCACACTGTTGGGAGCCACCGGGAGAGTGTAGTCGAAAAGCGGGGACAATACGGGTGTCATTCGGGGCATAGATTTTGGCTGGAATGGCTCCAGCACTGCCTAACATCTTGTTGCCTCATTTCAGTGCCATGGAAGAGGAGGGTCACACTTTCCATCTCTCTAGGTTAATGAAGAGGTAAAGAGGGTCATAGAGAAGTGCTAGAACAGACTTAATGGGCAGTTTTGTCACCTGCTTTTCATTATCAACTGAGAATGAACCAAAACTCTCACTCTTTTGGCCCTCTCACATTTTGATATCTGTGGGTAAGAGTTCCTTAAGAGGCATAGAACACATCCCCTGATGTCAATAACGAATTGTGTGTGAAGAAAAATGTAATGCTTTCAGAATAGTTTCTTTTGGACTTTGTCCATGATTAGATTATACTAAATTACAGAGTACAGATATCAGGCAATTACTCTTTGCTTTTAACTATTCAATTTCACAGTAAATCCACGTAGTTCAGTAATTATAAAATCACACTGATGTGGTTACCGAGAAAATATCATCTCCATCTTCTGCAGCTAGGTTCAGGTTGCCCTATAATTACCCGTGGTCCTGCTAAGTGTAAAGTACATTCCAAATGAAGACAGGTAATCTGTAACTCCGTAATTGCAGAGTATCTGGAGAGATTCTTGCAGATTTTGCTGGATAAACCTTGGCGAGATGTGGGAAAGAGCTGCGTCCTCACCTGACTGGTTCTCCTGGGCCCTCTCCCCATCTCTGATCCTGGCTGGGTCCTGGTCCAGGCATTCTATAGCTTTAACGAAGAATGTATCTCTCCTTCTGTTTTGTGAAAACATGGTTATTTTCTCTTGGCTTAGCTCACAGAGTCCTCCCCGACTCTCCCTCAATTTTAATTTCTTTCAAGGCTGTGCAGATCCTGTAAGCAATTGAGTCTGCTGTCCTAGAAACTGGAGAAGCTCGTTGGAGGAAAATAATTATTTGAGCCGATTGTGAGAAATCGAACCACAGCAAAAGGAAGGAAAGGAGAGAAGAAAGGAGCTGATACATCTAAACAGGGCCCAGGGCATGGTGCATATAGAAGATGCAAGAGGTGGCTGGGTCGCTGTTGAGGCTCATTACCGAGAAGCACATCAGAGGCCACTGGGTGAGGGTGGGGGACAAGCCACCTGCAGCACTGAGCTTTGAACAGGGCTGTTCTGCAGAATAGGCAGTACCCTCACACTTCCCAGGGTGCCCCTGTGGTTGGTGAACCAATTCCCATAAAAAAAATGCAGACCACCTGGGGAAAAATCTCGACGTCTTATTTCCCTCCATGGTACCTATTTCAATGCTGCTCTACAAACCCAGGATCCTAAAGGGTGCTGGGGTCCTTGCCCCAGAAGTGGGCACCTCCTGCTGGTGATGAGGGAAGGTGGTCTTACTGTAGGGGCAGACCTGAGTGGAGGGTGAGGAAAAGAAACAAAATCTGTGTTTTCCACATGGCAAGAGACAGCATTTTGGTTTTCTGCTTCCTGGAGCGCATTACAGATAATGGAATGACTGACATGGTGGAACTCAGAAGGGCCAGGAATCTTGGATGCCGTTCTTCCCGGTTGCATGCTTTATAGATTTCTGTATCTTTTCCTCCTTTCTCGCCCACATGCCCTGCCGCAGCCCTCTCTCCTTTAACTACCAGATGTCTTGTCAGCATTTCCCAGGAACCTGCAGCTGTGCTTGGGTTGATTATGTGCATTGGAAACTGCATGAACGTGCAGCGTGTGAGTGGGGTCTGGGTCTGGAGCACCGAGTGTATTCCTCAGGAGCATTCAGAACATCCTAAGGGAGGGTCCGTTTTAAGGGTTGGGGTCTTCTTTTCCCATAACTACTATCCGGCTAAGCTCCCACAGTGGTTGGAATGGGTGGGAGTATGGAATGGGCACTGTGTCTAATTGCTAGTAACCTATGGTTCCTATATGGCCTTAGCTTATAAATAAATGAACATTCATTAATGTTAAATTAGCATGAAATTTCCCATCCAGTGTTGTTTAGAAGGCAGAAATGAGTGGGTTGGCTGTGTAATTTTGCTGCAGATGCTGGAGCATGTAGTCACAAGGTGATAATAATAATAGTAATTTGCTCTTTGCTGGTGCTTTCGTCCCCACATCTCAAGGTGAGTATTACGACCTTGCTTTTGCAAAGGTTCATTGAGGTTAAAGGGCAAGCTGGAAGTTACTCTGCAAGGGGTTGAGTGCAGAGGACTTCAAACTGTGGCTCGTTAGACCTCCAGCTCATTGGTAAACAGAAAATGGACCAGGAGACCTGAATTCTAGTCCTTACTCTGCCACTGACTCAGTATGTGGGCAAAAAAATGCCATCCCTCTGGGCGTCAGTTTCCTCATCTATAACAGAAGGGCTGGTGTAAATCTTCCAATTCTGTCAGTCTAAATATTTGAACACAGAAGTTACAAAAGGCACATGGTTTGCTAATGTATGCACCATTTATGTCCCAACTCCCTCTGAGCTTTATTTTTTCCCCCCTTTATGGTATGACCTAAGTTTGACCTTTGGAAATTAAGATATTAAATAAAAGAGTTGTTTCTATATATTTCACATTTTATTTGTTGGAGGGGGATTTGCTTCCATGGGTGTTTTCCTTCCAAGCCCGGTTGATGGGTCTTGCGGACTTACACGGCCTCTCTCGGGTGAGAGAAGGCTCCCAGTTCCGGCCACCTTCTCCCCAGAGTGGGCTGTCACTTGGCTGCTGGAGAAAAGCAAAGAGGTTTGCTGCTCAGTAGTGTGGGCAAGTCTGCTTATGAGCTTATGAAATCACCTTCTAAACCTGCCTGTAGGTCCGAGGGAGGAGGGGCACCCGGGAGGGGCAGGTTTTGCCAGGTTTCTGGAAGCTCTACCTCTCGCTTTCTCTGTAGCCTGGGGCAAGTCATTTAACCTCCCTGTTTCTCTACCTGGAACACTTCTTCTCTGCCCTTTGCCTCTCCTCCAGGGGACTGCGAGAAGTAATTAATGGCTGTTTGTCAGACCAGATCTAGCTTTGCACAAGTAACTGCAGACCTTGAACTGGGCAAGGCCAAATGGGACTCAGGACTTCGATTTACAGAATAATGGGAAAAAAAAAAAAAAATGCAGGCTCTGTGGCCAGAATGCACCAGGGTTTCCTTCAGAGTACCCACCAGCCTCAGTGGTGTTTTGGGAGAGAAAGAACGTATCTGCAGCGGGGAAGGATTGGTGGGTTGTTATTGTTTATTGTAGCCCTCTGCCAGAAAGATGGTGGGGAAATGGGCCTGAGCCATTGAGGCAGGGCTTTGAGATGCCCGTGACTGGGGAATTGGGCCCCTCGGGCACCAGCAGCTATCTGAGCAGGCCCTGCTCTCTGATTGGGCGCAGGGACAGAGGGGCGCCCTTGCGGGAGCAGACAGCTTCATGTTCTCAAGTACAAAGCAAAAAAACAAATCACAGTCCCCTAACCCTGCTCAGACAGGCTCACTTCTAGAATATGAACACTGGAATGGGCAGAGGCCAGGCCCCAACTGCAATGATGCCGCCCTCCCTTACCGCTCTGGGTGGACAGCAGCACCTCGCTCAGCAGCCTTTCCAGGGCGGCCCGGTACTTTTCCAGCTGCCTGGAGTTCATCCTCATTGCAATTTCCACAGGAGCAGTCAACTGTGAAATAAGGCAGAGTTAACAAGAAGGGAGAGGCACCTAGAGTGCCATTAACCCCTGGGTGCCCTACAGGTGGCAGGAAGGGCCGCTGGGAGCCACACCACTTTCCTGGCTCTGCTCTACCAGATCCTCTGGCTTCCTCTGGGCCTCTAGGGCCAGATGGGAATTCTGGCACTGTGCCTCCCCCCGACACTCCTCCCCTCGAATTCTAACTAAGAGGCTGGATTCCAGAAGTCACTGAGACCTGCTGGGAGGAGGATCTACAAACCTCCTTTGGTGGTGAAGATGGGACAGGATGGGTGGAGTTGGCAGGAATGCCCTTGGCTTTTCATATGGGGAGGACACTCACTTCTCTCTTCTACTGAATAATGATAGCTAACACTGTGGAGCCTCACCACGATCCAGGTGCCGTCCTAAATGCTTTAGTATATTAGGCATCTCAATAACTCTGTGATGTGGAGACTAGTAGTGTCCCTATTTTATATATGAGGAAACTGAGGGCAAAGAAGTCAAATAACTTGCTCAAGGCCATACTGGCACTAACTAGCAGAGAAGAAAGACAGTACACCTAGGGGACCTGGCTCCAGGGTCTGTGCCAGTGACCACCAGACTATACTTGCTCTAGCCTTGTGGGGACACAAGTGAGACCCTAGTGGACCGGTCTGGTGGCTCGTCACCGAGAAAGGTTGTTGCGGCAGAGCTAGGGGCGTTGACTGATTTCACTGCCACCGCCAGAGCTTTCTGGTTCAATGGTCTAGCTGCACAAACCTGCTGGCAGACTAGCCATACTGAAGGAGTCCCAGGCCTGCTCCCTACCTCCAGCCAGGCTCCCTGATGGTGGGAAATGGGCTCTGGATGCCTGAAGGGCAACTTTAGGTGCACTTCTGCGGGACTCCGGGTCCCAGCCCAGCCCATTCTATTCCCTTGCTGTGGTTACACCTAGGCCTCAGTTTCCTCACTTTAAAATAAGGAGGCTGGACTGGATGATCCATAAAGGCCCTCCTGGCCTACATGTCATGGTTCTGGGGAGATGGAAAGGGGATGAGAGGTGCCTCATTCCAAGCCCCACGAGCTGTTACATTGGATGTAACATGAACCATGGAAACCTCAATTAGAGCCTTAAACTCTGACTCAGGTGTATTTAGAGGGCAGTTCTGAGCCAGATCCCCTTTTTCCAGCTGAAGGACTCACTCCTAGTTTCCTCCTCAAGAGCCTAAGAAGTGCATGGGCGTGGGAATGGAAGGAGCCTCTGCTCAGTGCTGTGACAGCAGCAAGGTCACTCTCTGGGTCCTACATCTGCCCAGATGTTTATGGACAGCATACTGTGGCAGCCCAAGGGGGTGGGAGGACCATGGGCCAGTGTCCAGTGGGAAGTGGGAGGTATGGAGTCCAGCTCAGTGCTACTCAGACTACTGTGTGGCCTTGGCAAGGGCCTCGCTCTCTAGATATCTCCTCTCCTCCAAGGCCCCCTTACAGGGAAGCGCTTCATGCTCAGGCCTAGGGCCTCTCCGTTCTCCATCGATACCCACCTGCTCAATGATCTCACCCTGTCCTGGCTCGAAATTCCATCTGATTGCTGATGACGCCCACATTTAAATCTCTAACCCTAACCTCTCCTGAAGTCCAGACTTATATATCCAGCCACCTGCCTGTGCAACATCTCCACCTGGATGCCCAATAGGCATCTTACAGTTTACAGGTCCAGTCTGACCTCTTAATCTTTTTCTCATCAACCCTCAGCCAGCCACAGGCTTCACTGTCTCAGTGAGTGGCAAATTCATCCTTCTAGGTGTTCCGGCCAAAAACCTTGAAGTCAGTTTTTACTTTTCTCTTTCTTCACATCCTATTTCCAATCTTTTTAGCAAATCCCGTGGGCTCCTACCTCCAAAATATTTCCAGAATCTGAGCACTTTGCCCTACCTCCACCGTGACCATCTGGGATGAGCCACTCTCTTTCTTGGATACTGCAGCAGTCTTCTCGGTGGTTTCCCTAATTCTGCTTTCACCCCTTCAGCCTGCCCTCAACACAGAAGCTGGGGAGACTCTTAAAATGTAAGCCAGATCATGTTTCTTCTCTGCTCAAAGCCCCCAAGGGCTCCCAGTCAGCAGAGTGAAAACCAAGTCCAAACAATGGCCAGTGAATTCCACGTTTTCGACCTCACCTCCCACTCTCTCTCCTGATGAATACCTCTGCTCCAGCCACTCTGGCCTCCTCACTGTTTCCTGAGTGCACCAGACTGTCTTCTACCTCAGGGCCTTTGCACTGGATGTTCCTTCTGCAAGGACTGCTCTTTTCCCAAACATTCTTAGGGTTCAATTCCTCATTCTTTTCAGGTCTTTGCACTAATTCCATCTACTCATGAGACTAGCCTCCTGACTAGTCTGCTTTCACTCATGCTGCCCAAATCTTTCTTAGTCAGATCCAGTGAATTCTCTGCTTGGAATCCGCAGTGGCCTCTGGCCCACCAGGCCCTGCTGATCTCTTGCCCTCTTAGCCTCGAGGGCCTCAACCCCACCAGGTGCTTTCTGAGCAGGGCCATTGTTCCTTCTTCTGGGATGTTCTTGCCCCAGCTCTTTGCATGGTGGGAGGGCTGCTTTTCATCATTCAGGTTTCAAATAGAATGTTATGCTTCCAAGAGGCCTTCCCTGACCCCTCCCCTATCCAAAGCAGTGCCCCCAAATCCCACCCCAGCACTCTCTATCATACCTCCTTATTTGGTATCTAAAATGGTTTATTGTGTTATTGTTGGTCCTCCTAGGATGGAGTTCATTGCTTGAATGTCTGACTCACTGCTGTGCCCTAGCACATTCTGTGGCTGGCCAAGGAAGCCTACACTAGGTCTCTCTGCATTGTCCCCCATCTGCTTACCTTGATAACTTGGTCATCTTCTGCGGGGTCCAGAGGACCCATCTCTTCAGACCTTTGTTGTTCACTCAGGGATTTCTTTTGCCCTTTGTTCCGCTCCTTTTCCTAGGGGCAGAGCATAAAATTACACAAAACCTTCTCTTGCTCAACTCGCCCAGATGGCCCTTGCCTGTTTCTGCCCAGAGTGCCAACTGGCCTGAGCTCCCCAGAGGCCACAAAACCCCTTCTCCTCAGGTGCCTTCTGCACGGGGAGTTGCAGGCACCAGTGGCTTAAAAATGGTCCTTGGAGTTGCCCAGCAGGTCAACTTGAAGAGGAATCTGTTCCTTTGAAGTTCAAACATTGCACTCAGATTGTTACTGTTATTTAAGTTAAAATTCTGAAATTTTAACTTAAATAACACCCTTCATGTATATTAAGTGTAAAGATGTGTTTTTCTTAACAGAGAGCCTATAAAAAAGGTGGTAAGACAGCCTAGCCTAGGAGGGTGCCATGGGGTGGCCCGGAAATTGGAGTCCCTGGGAGGCGAGTTATAAGAGGCAAGACAGGGAGATGAATTATGGAGGAAGGAGTTTGCACCTTCTTCATAAAAATTCTGGAGCCTGGCAATTACAGAAGTAAAACCATAGAGCAAATTAATGGCAAGCAAACTGTCCTTTGGTTACCATTTTGCTAGTTTATGTTCTGCTGAGTTTTACTGTTTCTGTCCAGCCCCAAATCTTGCCTGCCATCTTGTTTGCCAGGTCCCCAAGCATTGAGATCAGATATACTCCCTTCCTTTGGTTCTCTAATGTCACTCTTGGGATTCAGCTCTGGGCCTGCCCTGAAACATAGTGATTCCAGAATAATTGGTTGTCTTATCTGGAGAGGGAGCCAGCGATGGAGGAAAGTGTGTGTAGCGGGCCTATTGCTTCTTTTCCATCTGTTTCCATGTCTGTTCCTGAAGAAGGGGAGCTAGGCCCAGCCTTGCCTCTGCAAGGGACACACTGTTCAGTGGGTATGTAGATGCCTACCCTGGACAGAGAGTGTAGATAGAGAAGCCAGACCACAGGGCCACGCGACCTCTCTCCCAGAGAACTGACTCAGGTATTTGTCCCTATTGGAGCCTCCGTCTCAGACTGATGGGACATGAAAGTTCTATTTCTTCATCTCCCCAGATGAAAGAGAGAAACCAGTGTTGGCACAGACGCTCAGAACCCCTGACATCTAAAGTAAAAGTCACAGGGAGGCAGGCCCAGCAGTCCAGTTTTCCTTAGGCCCCACTGCCTTGTTATGTTAAGCCTGAATTTTTTTCTCCTGGGCTCTAAAAAGAAGGAGGCTTGGCCACTGCTACACAGAAAACCACCTTGTCTCTCATCCCGGAAGTTCGCTCCCATCCGTTCCTCCCTCCTGCTCTCTCAAGGCCTCAGCTCAGGTTTCACGTTTTCCCTGTAGGCCAGCCCACAGTGATTTCTCCCTGCTCTGAACTCAGGACTTAACCATCAGCATCACTTATTGGGCAATTAATCATCCCCTGCCTTGTGACATCTCCCTTTTGTCTTCTATTGTTAGTGAATTTTTCATATGTTTGTGTCTTGGCTCCTAAGCCTGCTCCTTAAAGACCAGAGGTTCTTAGATTTCCTTGTATGTATAGCTTCTCACCTAGATGCTCAGCAAATATTTATTGACTTATTAATTGAAAATTTCCTCTGAAGGATGGGCAGGGGTGGGAAAAGATGTCACTCCACTGACACCTTTGAGTGGCACCAGTGAAGGAGTGGAGGTAGCTAGGAAGACAGCTGGAGTCTGGGGTTATCTTGGGTCTGGGTTCTTCATGCTGTCCTTGGTGTCACTGGCATAATTGGTTAAAGGTAGATTTATTGAAGAGACACTTGTGCCTTAGAAAAACTAGCATCACTTAAGTGCTGAGCAAGGCTGTGCATCACTTGGGCCGCACTGGGAAAGTGGGCAGCAGATTTCTTACCTGCATCCTCTGGAGTTCACTGTAGGTGAAGATGGGAACGAAGGCTTCTGTCTGGGAGGCCAGCATAGCAACGATTTGAACCACCACCAGGGCTGCCACAGCCTTGCGGGACACCATCCTGGAGCTGAACAATGACAAGGAGCTCCTGTCCCAAAGTTTAGGGCGCTGTGATGGGCTGCTGCATTGGGGCCAGGGGCCCTCATCTCTGGTCCATGACCTACTATAGCTGTGTGCTCTTGAGTAAGCTACTTGCCTCTCTGGACATGGACCTGGAATGGATCTTAACCAGATGAGCTCAGAGTCTCCTCTTTACCCCAGAGCCATGAGAGCTGACCAAGCACCCAGGAGAGGGAGCCTGGCCCCCTGCCACACACCAGGGAAAGATTATTCCATTTGTCAGTCCTTCTCTTTGTTATGGGTGAGGTCTGCTGGGGTCAGCTGGGCTCCTGAAGTAGAAGGGACCGCATGTCTCAGAGAAAAAATTCCTAGATTATCAAAAGAACTGGGCCCCAAGACCCAGGGAGCCTGCCCTGCTCCCTGAGCCAGTTAGGATGTTGAAAGGGATAGACCCAGGCCCAGATGGCCCTGACTCCACTTGGCCTGGAGCACCAGGCCAAGACCCTGGGTCTAGAGAGAAAAGGGCTGACCCTCTATCCATGTGAAAAACTTCAGCATAGAGCAGCATCCAAGACCTGGGGGTGGGGTCCCCACCCTTCTGCGGCCAGCACTGGCCCTGGAACAAGCCCCTCTCCAGCGCCAGAGAATCTAGCTAGCTATTAGCTGGCACGCAGAAACAATAGGGGAGCACCTCCTCCTTGTAAGCCCCCACCCCACACCTCAACATGCATGAGTGCTGGTGAGCTATGTGGGACCCTCTGCATCCTAGGAAGTGGATATGTCTGGAAGGTGGGCTATAGAGAACTGACAGGGAGCAGATGGGTGTGGTGACAGTGGGAGTGCAGACTTGAGAAAAGGGGTCAGCGGGGTGGACTTTGGGCAGGGTCAGGATGGTCCAATGGGGAGGAGGGCGTGGCTTGCCAGGTGCCAGCCTTGTTGATTCCTTACACTGGAGCCCAGCATCCCATTCTAAGCCCCCTCCACAAGATCCTCATGCTCAACTGGAAGCAGGTGTGATTTGGGGAGGGCAGGGGGATCTCATTCAAAGGTAGTGGCGGCTGGCAGTCTGGCCTTCTGAGGGCTGGTGCTTTTCCTAATACCCCACTGCATGTTGCTTCTGGCCACAGAAAGTGGAAAAGGGCATCACAGCGGGAAGGCCTGCCAAATGTATCCTGGGCACCAACATTCCTGTGACAGGTGAACTGCTGAGCCCAGGAGTCAGGCCTCCAGAGCAGGGAGCAAAGACCAGGAGGAGCCTCCATTGCAACAGGCATAGGGTGATTACTGGGTTCTAGATAAAGGACTTCCAGGGGTCAACTCGGGCCTCCCACAGGAATCTGTTGTATAGGAGAGGGTCCTTCCTGAGCTGGCCTCTAAGCTTCTCTGCAGGTCTAACCCTGACTCTTCCTACGGAGAGAATCTTCCAAGGCTTGTGTCCTGCCTCTGCCAGTCATTTGAAGCCACTTCTACTCAGCAGAACATTCCCTCTGCCTTCTTGCTCTCCTGTTGCCCTGTCCTACTTTGTCTCTGCATCTTGATGAAAACTCCTCGAGCAAGAACATGAGAGCTCAGACAGCCAAAGCCCTACATGCCAGCTGCATACAAATTCCATCCAGGACAGGCAGGACCACCCACCCACTGAAGCTGAGGCCCTGTACAGAGCCTCAGGAGGATCCTGAGGGGACAGAGAACAGGTTGGGATGGGGAACTGAATCACTGCTCCTCCCCTCTATTCCTACCCTTCCCCTACAGAGGAGTCTCTAGGGCCCGCTTTCCCTCTCAGTGGAGATGCATGTGTCACATTTATGGCATCCCATTTCCTTCACGGAGATGCTATAGATCCCTTTTCATTCTGGTGTTGGCATTTAATTCACTCCATAAGAATCAATAAAAACTTGAAATAAAATAAGGCAAAATCCAATTGCTGTTCATTTTCTTGATCCAACTGGCAGTCAGCATATCCTCTACATTCATTTGTGTTCTGGAGAGCTCAGAGTGGGAGAAAGAGCTTTTGCCTGTATGATGAGGTGCTGACTTCTCATTCCATTACCAAGGATGGCCTCCAGGATTCAGGCTCTCAGCTCTGAATGAGGTGGCATCTGTCTCCTTTCTCCCCCTCCTGTAGGAGTGCCAAACCTGGATAGTCTTGCTGAGCCATGTAATCTCCCTAGGGACCAACTTTTTCCCTTGACTTTTCCATGCAAAGCTTCCATTCCACGTGGGGTCCTGCATCCCTGCTGAGCTCTGGCTTGGGCTTCTGGCTTGCAATCGATGGCACCACCCTCCCCAAACAGCCTCTCTGTTGCCAGGAATTGTGTCCACCTGCTCCCCACTCCAGGCTCCATGCCCCAGGACAGCCCTGCTTCTGCATACTATGTGCAGCTTTAACTTGCTACTCTGGAGGTCAGCTTGGGGTACTCTGAAACCCAGCTAAGTATTTGAAGGTGGCAGAGGGACACAGGAGCCGATCAGTTCACGACACCATTGTGCCCTGGTGCTCATGCTCACCCCTCCCCCACCCACTTTCTTCCATGGCTACTCACAGCGTCAGAGTGGTCTGTATGGGCCTGGCAGAATGTCTCTCTGCTTGTCTTCTGATGTTTGGCTTATCTGACAGGCCCTTATATATGTCTGGTCTTCCCTCCAGAGCCCATTAACCTTTGGCCACATCTCTGGGGGCTCTGGATTCTTGGACTTCGTGGAAACAGTGGGCAGGGCCTATGGCATCGTGGGTTTCAGGGGCTTTCCCAGAAGTCCTCTTCCTCAAGTGACAGTCAGGGCTTAGTAGAGGCCAGCCCCCACCCAGATGGCACTCTCCTGCCCACTTAGAATTCAGCGGCTGCTCAAGGGATCATTTTAATGAAAGTGCTTTCTTTTTTGTTACTTAAATATATGATGTTGTTGGGCGTCTCCAGGCCAACTGTAGTGATCAGATTCTCTGTCGGCCTGTCAGAGTGCTGTGTTAAGAAGATAACTTGTCTCCAGCCTTCCCCCTGAAGCCCCTCATGAAAGAAAGGACTCAGGAGAGCATGACAGCATTTCAATCAATTAATGGAAAGAAAATGACAGTCCAGACTCAGGGCTATGGAGCACCAGAGTCTCTGTGAGCACCAAGGAAATGTGTAAGGTGTGTGGTACAGAAGGTTTATAGGTCTGTAGCCTAAATGGGAGACAGGACACCTAACTAGGAAATGTTTCATGGTAATCGTGTACTTCAAATGGCACATTTAAAGATTCAAAGAGGGAAGCGGCGAATGCATTCTGGAGTCAGACAGGGCTTGCTGCTGTCATTGCTGGCCAATGCTGTTTCCAGCAAGGCCTCTTGCACCACCGAGGGAATGCTTGACATGCATCAGCAACCCTGTATGTATACTCTTATTTCTCCCCATTTTACTAATAAGAAAACTGAGGGGATGGCTTAGGGAGAGAATGGCAGGTTTATAGACGCTGTATCGGGCCATGTTAAGGGCCTTCTCCAGCTGTAGACATCCATGTGCTCACTCATCGAATGCTGAGAGGTAAAAAAGCACAGTGGATCTTGAAGCCAGATTCCTGAGTTTAAATAATGGCCTTGCTGCTTTAAGAGCTCTGTGACCATGGGCCAATTGTTTCACCTCAGTTTTCCCACCCGTAAAATGGGGTAATAGCCACACCAAACTTGTAGTGCTGTGCGACTTTTAAAAGCAGACTTGTGTCATGTCTGGCTGTTATTTATTACATCTTGAGCACCTTCCCCACTCGAGGACAGGATCAGCAAACTTTTTCTATAAGGTCCAGACAATAAATATTTTTGGCTTTGTGGAACTTCCTGTCTCTTCGACTCTTCAACTCTTCAACTCTGCTGTTGTAGCCCGAAAGCAGCCATAGACAATGCACCAGTGAATGAGAATGTTCCAATAAAACCTTATTTATAGACAGAGAAATTGGAATTTCATCGAAATTCACCTGTCACTAAATATTATTCTTCTTTTGATAATTTAGATTTATTTTAAAATGTATAAACTACTCTTCGCTTACAAGCTATATAAAGATGAGTGTCAGGTTGGATTCGGCCCATGTGTCCCGACGTAGGAGCCCACGGGACAGACCAAGCCTCCCACGTCCAGCCTTGACCCTTGACCCTTGACCCTTAATTGTATGAATTCCACAAACCTGCCACTCTCTCCCTAAGCCATCCCCTGGCAAGGCGTCTGAGCATGATGAGTCTGAGCTGACCAACTGGGACAAACACTGGTTCTTCTTGTGTGTTCTTAGATTTGGAGAGTGCAGGCCTGGGTCCGGGAGGACTGCAGATGGTGGGCCAGACCATCCGCCAAGCACAAGGGGAAAGTCAAGGCCGCTCCTCACCGCCCCTCAACACTAGTGCTCTGAGATCAGTGCCCGATCTCTGCTGGGCCAGTCTGGGCTCTAGGCCAGAGATACCTTCAAGACACTGTCTGAGAAATGATTAGGAGACAGGTCTGCCATGAGAGATGGGAGAAGGGATGTGTCGAGAACAGTAAATAACTTGGGATCAGTTTTCTGGGTGTGGACAGCATTCTCTTGGATCTCTCCTGTGATTCGGCACTTCTGATCCAGGCATTTTACAGTGTTGTGGTATGACATCTATGGTTTGGTGTGGAAGGCAGGCACATCAGCATTCTCATTCAAATTCAGCATTCCTTGTAATGCAGAGTGGTCTGTAGCCTAACAGGTTTCACGGTTTACTGTGGGGTCACCAGCAGGGATGAAGGGGCCTCTCTTTTCTGCCCCTCTTGGCTGCAGATCTTGTGGGTCAGCCCATTAGGAACCATCTTACCAGGGACATAACTTCTTTCCCCTCTCTGTCAGGTGCCCTGGTCCTTGTTGTGTATTTTCCATGGTCACGGTTAGTGCTTCAGAAATGAAGAGATGAGCAGATAACAAGCCTAATCATGACTACTTCATCTTTACAGGTACACCGTCTCTTCCTCCAAGTGCTCAATTAGTGGCTATTTCTCCCACTAGAAATTGGACAAAAAAATCAAAGGGAGGCATCATCTGTTGTTCTTCATTCTCCAAATGGGAACTGCCGTGGATGTGCAGTGGTGGAGGCAGCGTGGAGGCACAAACCTAACCCAAGTCTGGGAAAGAAGGTTCACAAAGCTCAGAGCAAATGACCCAACCCACATGTGGGCATTTGATCGCCTCTTTCCCCCATGACGGGAAGAGGCATTAGCACTTTAGCTCTCTTCTCCTCGTGACCTTGAAAATATTGTTTGCAGGGTACTGCCATAACATCTTCATTAATGGCCTGGAACAGGGAGGCAACAGCGTGCTAATTAAATTTGCAGATGATACTAAATTGGGAGATGTAGCAGACATCAGGCAGGACAGAGACCTAATACAAGAAGAGGTTGGGAGCTTTGAACTATGAGCTAGAAATGGTCAGGTGAATTGGTGGACAGATGTCATCAAGACCCCAAGGACACAGGCTGGAGGATGTGGGTAGCAGGGAGGGGCCAGCAAAGAAAGAAAGCCGCAAACAGAAGCACCTGGGAGAAGGCACGATGGCTCACACACTGCCCCGTTTTCCAGATGGCTCTCTCAGAGAGACAGAGGATGGCGGCTAGAGGAAGACAGTTCAGATGAGATAAGAGAGCCTAGGGATCGCTGGGAGTGCCAAAGCTGAAGGCGTAAAAATGAAAAATGGAAAATTTCAAAAGGTCGGCTTGCCCAGGACACTGGTAAAAATTAAATACACATTGCTGACGTTAAGCAAAGGCGAAGGAGAGGCGAAGAAGCCAGCTTCTCAAGTATAGGAGCAGTGGGGGAGCGGGGATAGCCGTTGCTCTGCCTTCGGTTTAAAGTCTTTAATGCCCCTCACAGAGCTAGAGGCATGCAACTGGGCTCAGGAGCAAAAATACTAGGTGATGGTAATGGCATTTAAAACTAGGGCAAGCAAAGTGCTGAGAGATGTATTTTAGGCAACAACTGTGTCCTGGCCTAAGGGACACAGGCTTTGGTGACTTGTAGGATATTTTTATTCTTTTCTTTCTGTGGCTCAGGGTCTTTTTTCAGAACTTGCAAAGGAAATGATACACAGCAGAAACCGCCATACCCCAAGAACTCCTGGTATGGGAATAGTGCAAGTGGAAAGGAAAACCACAAACATGAAAAGGGTCCACCCAGAACTAATTTCTAATTAGTTGAGCTTCTTGTTTGTGTATTACATCTGCTACTCAAATTGACATTCCAGCATCTCCGATTTCCTGTTGAGTCCATTCAATGCTCACCAGCAACCTGGACCCAAAACAATCCGATAAAATGCTTTCCTTTTCTTTTCAGCCTCATGTACTATTGACAGTGTGCACAGAACTTGGGCACTCGGCTGAGTTTTACAATAGCATTCCTGCCGACTTCCTGGTCAATACTTCCCCGGGCGGTTAATATACTCCCAGAAATGTCACAGTCACCAACTTGCTTCTGGGTTCCCTTTCTATTTATGGGGGTTTATCATGAAAGCTGCTGCTGTAAAACTTCCAGAAGAGGTTGCATAACCTTTTTTCCAGGGACAGGATGTAGGTGCTAAGAGCTGGGTCTGTGGCTGGACTTCAATGGAATTTGTTTTTTTCTGCTCCTTCTGTGAATTGAACTGGTGACACAGGGTCTCCTTTTAACTGAACTTTAAATACATGTATTTATATTTTTATGGAGATGATGGATGTGTGAGAAGAGAAAGCAGATGGCTATGGAAGTGACAAATTAATTATAAAGAAAGTTTGTCCTCTTATAAGCCAAAGCCTCTCCTTGCTCTTCGCCTCCTTCAGGCCAGGCAGCACCCAGCTCCCTGCTCAGAGGACTTAATGTGCTAGAACAAGGAGGCAGGGGCAGCTGACACAATTTCATAAATGATTAAGGAAGTCTGTGGTTGAAGAAAGTTTGTGCTTTCATGTTTAAGAAGCAGAGAAGGCTTGGTAGAGGTTTTAGACTGTGTGGATGGGAGCCAAAGTGGTTTCAAATGTCAGCCCAATCCAGAATAGATTCAGGTGAAGGGAGCCAGCTGTCCAAACTCTTTCTCTTCCATTGTGTCAGTGAACCTTGAGTTGTCACTTTCTCCATATCTGCTGGGCTGATGGTTGTTTTGGACTTGGGGGGCTGCCAGCGGCTGCTCATGGGAGCAGCGGGCCACGGTCAGCCTCTGCTATTGACAGCGGTGGCAGTCACAAAGCCCTCCTTCCCACCAGCCCACTCTGGAGGAGAGTGGCAAGGAAAGAAGAAAGATTCTGTTTCCTCTGAGGTCCAGGGGTAGGACTGGGCGGCTGGGTAGGGTCTGGGCAAACGTAGGAGCAATGGAGGTGGGTGAGTTCACCCAGGAATGGCTTTGTGTGATGCTCAGGTTTTGTGCTCAAGGGCTATTTACAGCTCCAGCACCTTCATAGGTGTGCGGCTAAGCAGAGACCCAGTCTGTTACCACAATGAGCATGTTCCTTAGGTCCTGAACCCTTGTAGTCTCTTGTGTGGGCCAACTGAACAGGTCCTGCAATTTCAGTTGGCATAATAGAGTGAGCCAGAGTCACTAGCTTGTGTTCACACTGCAGGATCCAGGACATGGGCAAGAAGCATTTGAAGAGAGCAGAGTAGATAGTGGCAAGCCTTGGCGACTCTCACTCAGATCTAAAACAAGAAAAAGAGCTTTGGGCAGCTCTGATGACAGGGACATTAGAGTTCACCCTCCCCTCCCCTCATAATGCCACTCCTCTTTTTCCTTTTCCACTCCTTAGAATAATATTTTTATTAAAAGAGCAACCAAGTTATTGGGAAACTGCAGCCAAGCCACTGCAGGACTTTGAGAGAACACCCCCAGCTCTCAAGCAAGAGCCAATAATGATAATTTATGTAATCACTATTCACCCAGGGCCCATCTCATGAACGTTTGACTGTCAGAGCTAAATTCCACCTCAAAGAAAAGCTATCCTTGTAGAAGATTTGCAGTTGTTCTTCGTAAAAAAGAGTGAAAAAAGAGGGAATTTATTTAAAATAGGCACGCGTAAGCTCCCAGGGACAGGAGGCATAAACTGCAAGTACAGCTCCAATCAAACTTAAATCCTCCTGGTTTAGGATTTTACTAAGGAGGTTGGAAAATGAAAGAGAACCGAGTATCCCCACTCACTTCCAAGTCATATCAAGGCAGTCTGCTTGTGACAGGAAGATTACCTGCAGGAGGGCTTTATTTGATGTGGAAAGGGTTAACGTCATTTCAATAGATTGGAAATTCTCTGGATCCCTTAGAAGTGAGAAGCAAATTCAGAGCTTTTACACGAAGGAACGCGCATGAGCTCTATTCAGACACTGGAAACAAGAGAGGGGAAATGGCCAGACGTGCTTTGTGTCTAACATACAGGCTCATGGGGATACTGAGTCTTATAACTCTCATTTTAGGGTCGTGGGGCAGTAAAGGGGGGCAAGGATGGAACTGTGTTAAAAACTTCAGCTAAAGGACCAGTCAATGAGTAGTCAATGATCACCTACCCAGTGTTACTGTGTGTGAGGTACTGTGTGTGGAGGGAGGACACCGATGACATAGCACAGCTCATCCCTGCAGGAGCCCATGCTTTAGTGGAGGAGAGCTGAACAGCCAGGAAGCAATGCTGCATATCTTGAGATGGTAGTAAGCTTTGGAGGACTCCAGAGGAGAGAACTTCCTTAGGCCAGAGTTATCAGGAGGGCTTCCAAGAAGGGGTGGGGTGGGTGAGAAGACTGGCTATGTGGTGGGAAGATATGCAAACCCTAGAAACCTTCTTTATTCCCATGCTGCCGTTTCTCCCTTTCTTTTTCTTTCTCTTCTCTCATTACTGCATCCCTCTGCCCTCAACATCTCCCCACCTCCCACCTCCACCCTCCCCAGAGACTGAGGACACGTTTTAGGCCAGCTATATTATTGGATTTTAAGTGATGCTATGGTTTTTTAATTCTTGCTTTAATTACCTTCCTATGCAGAGCACTAAGAATGGTTGATTTCCAGGCAACTAGGCCCAGTGGTGACATTCCTTATGCATTGTCCCATCAAGCTACAGTGAAAGGAACGTGGTTTCAGGGCCTCAAGAGTGGGGTTTTCTTAGGCCTAGTGCCACCCCCTCTCCATCCTTCAGCCTGCAGGTGCCTGGTGGCTGCTTGGGCCCGGGTGCTGTCCATGGTGCTGATGCTCCCACGCCACTCCAGTTAACCAGGCTCCCTGGCCATCCCATAACACTTGGAGCAGTTTTGGAACTTGGAGGGCTGCACAGTTTAAAAAAATTGATTTGGACATGTTTCCCTTTCCCCTAAGGGCAGCAAAATCTTCTCTGCTGCATCTGTGGAATGACTACCTCTCATTCAAGGGTACTCAGTAGCCAAGGGGGTTGAGTGGCCCTGCCAGGACCGCAGAGAATGAGATTTGGGAGCCTGGAGAGAGAAGTGTGGGCAGGTTTCTTGAAGCTTTCCTGGTGTGGATGGGGCCCACTATTAACTCCTAAGGGAGAGGAGCCTTGAAATGAAGAGCTAGCCTTGGCAGCCATGCCCAGCCCTCCTTCCCTTAGCCTCTGGCCTTGACAGGTCCATAACGGGGGATCTGATATGTTCCCTCATCATTTTCTCTCAAAGCTTATGATGACAGGCTCAGTGCTGTGCCAAAGAGAAGGCCCTACTTTGTTCTAAAGTACACACAGCCTCTTAGTGAGGCCAGGTCCACAGACAGATACTGTGTGGAGAAGAGATGGCTCATTAGAGGATTAAACAGTCTGGGTGTGGTAGTAACTGCTTGGGATGGGCAGTAGGCCTTTTCTTTCAAATTACAAGCTGTGGCTCAAGGTCCTATGGCCTGGGTTCAGCTCAGGTTCCAGGGAAAGGAACCTGTCCCCCCCCCCCATTTCCCTACTGGCCCTCACTCCATCTTGCTTGCTGCCTCTCTGGGTTTCTGGTCTCCATACAGCCTTTGTTCCCTCCCTCACACCCTTTCTCACAGATAAGCATCGAGAAACTGTATTTGATGGATACCTCTCCATAGACGTTAGTCACCTCTTTCTTTTCCTTTCCCCCAAGAACTTAATCCACTTGGAACTTTCCTGTGTCCAGTAGGTCCATGGTCATAGTTAGTGCCCAGGGGACTGAGTGTTGGTGCCTTAGAAACAGGAATGTAGTCCATCTCCTTGGGGGCTAAACTCTCTCTGGGACAGAGGGCAGGATGGTGGCTTCCCATCCAGGAGGACCAGGCCTTGAGAGGGGTGATTTTTAGAGAGCCCAGGAGGCCACAATCCTTGCTGAGGCCACCTCAGCATCTGTGTGTTTTTTTCCAACACCACCAAGCAATTCTGTGACATCAGCTGTTGTCCTACAATTTAACTCAATTCTGACTCTGTCTACCTGGAGATAGTGTCAGATCCCACAGGTTAAGAGCTCAGTCCCACAAGACTCCTCCACTCCCCAGCTTCAGATGCCAATTGCAAGTTCAGGTTGTCACCTGTGCTGCTGACTGGCTGTTAGCGTCGAGCTGATCGAGAAGGGAAGGTTTCGATGGTGAGATGCCCAGTTGGAAGAATGCACAAGAGGCCGACGTGAGAATGAAATGGCAGGCACCAACTTTATTATGGGGAGCTCAGTTCTATTGGGGGAAGTGCAGTCTAGTACGGGGAGTGGGCTTTTGCTTCTGCTCTTCTTCTGCTCCTCTTTCTTGTGCTCCCCTCCTGCTCTCCAAGGAACTGCATGGCTTCACACATAGCAGAATACAATAGTGGCATTCAGCCATGCATGCATGATACAATAAGCTGAATTATGTTTACATATTTTAGGCACAGGCGCCCTACTACACTAATGTAACATTCTAAATCCAGGGTCCTATTCCTAGCTGCGAGCCTGGATCACAGCCAGACCTGGGACTAGCCAGGCCTGGGACCCACACTGGCTGGTTATAAACTGGAGGGTCCCATAACACCCTTCTCAGGTTTGGTTAATTAGCTAGAGCAGCTCACAGAACTCAGAGAAGCATTCAACTATGTTAACTCGTTTATTGTAAGGAATATTATAAAGGATACAGATGAACAGTCAGATAAAGAGGTACATAAGGTGAGTTCTAAAAGGGTTGAAAGCTAAGTAGCTTCAGTCCCCATGGGATTTGGGTACACTACCCTCTCTGTATGTGGATGCATTCACCAACCCAGAAGCTCTCTGAACCCTGTCTTTTTTTTTTTTTAATGGAGGCTTCATTACATAGGCATGGTTGATTAAATCATTGGCCATTGGCGACTGAACTCAATTTCTGGCCCTCGACTCCCCCCCACTCCATTCCTCCCACCCCAACTCCTGCCGGAGGTCAGGGGGTAGGACTGCAAGTTCCAGCCCTCCAATTACATTGTTGATTCTCCTGGCAACCAGCCCCTACCCTTAGACGGTTCCAAAAGTCAACTTACTAACAAACTCAGGGGTGGTAGAAAGGAGCTTGTTATGAAAATAAGACATTCCTTTCACTTTTGTGGCTTTGGAGCTGTTTCAGGAAACAAAAACAAAAGACCAAATATTTTAACAAAAGATGCTCCCATTGCTCTTATCACTTAGAAAATTCCGAGGGTTTTAGGAGCTCTGTGCCAGAAAGCGGAAGACTATAAATAGGTATCTTATTATAAATTCAATATCACACCACCACTAGGGGGCGCACTCCTAAATGATATGTGAGGGTGAAGGACTTAAGTTCAATTTGGTGGTGGGGAGGAGCAGAGTTAAGAGAGCTCCCTGCAACCCACACTGTCTAAACTGGAGGAGGAGACAAGGAGGGCCCAGGGGCCGGGGGGAGCCACAGTGGGAAGGAACTCAGGAGCCAGCAGAATGGGGGTGCCGACATCAAGCCTCAGCCTGGCACTGCCTGAGTCTCCCTTGCCATCATTACACTGTCATTATCAGAGTGCAGGTGTGACAGGCTCCACCCAGCCATTCCACTTTCATCTCTGGCATTTCAATTCACTGATTTAACATTTCCCCAGAATGCAGTAGGGTTGATTTTTTCCCCCATTTGACTGCCTAGGGTTTGTCTCTTCATTGTTTTTCATCTTAAAAGAACAAAGCCAAAGACAAGCACCTGCCTTTTATGCTCTCAGCTTAAATTTTGCAGCTGGTGGTGATGAAGGCGATGGGGGTAGGTGGAAGGAGGTGCATTTGGGAGAAGGGACATAGAGAGACAGGATTCCTGTGCTAGAGGAGGATGGTGAGTCCTGCCTCTAGGAGAACCACCCCTCGAAGATGCCAAAACTGGAAAGGTGCAGCTGGCACCTGAGGGTGTTCCCATGTGGGCAGCAGCTTAGAACCCTGGGCCACCCAGACCCAGGTTCTGCAAATCTGCTGGCCCCAAAGGCTGGATTAGAGTCACCACACCTGACTGGAGCATGGCCTGGGCACCTACTAGACATGGGATTAGGTTCCTCACCCCTCCAACCCTTCCAGCAGGGAAAGTAGAGCAAGCAAGAGAACTGTGGGCTGGCAGGTCATAGAGCACTGTTCTTTGAGGCACATCCTTGATGGAGATTTTAGGGGCAGGAAAGAGCTTGGACATGTTCTAGAAGCTGACAAGTTGTCACGGTGTGGAATGAACCCCCGTGGGTGTGCAGATGAGCTGGGGTTGAGGAAGAGGCGGGAGCTGGATCACACAGCACCTGAAGACCAACTGTGGAAATTTATCATGTTTTAGCTGTCCAGCATCCATTCTTCTCTCTTTTGGGGCAGAGAGAGGGGCCAGGTTCTCTCTCATTTGGCTAGAATATGGTACCTGACCTGGCTTGGCCAACTGCTCCCTCCTACCCTGGATTTCAAGTCTTAAGCAGACAAAGATGAGAAGACAGACAGGCTCCCTCTGGGCTGCGATGAGGGATGTGGGGCCTAGCAGCCTTGGGCATGTTCTGTCTTGGCTATTCCTGCCAAAAGATGCTTCTCGCCTATTTTTGAACCTAAAAAGTCTCCTGTTATCAATTCTGGGGGCCCCGGTATCCTCTAGCAGAACCTTTTTCTCTTAAGCTAGCCAGAAATGGGTGGTGTGATGTACAAATGAGAGCATCCTAATTGACCCTGGGAAGGAGTCAGGATTCAAATGGGATGCCATTGAAGGGTTTTAGGCAGGAGAGGACATGATCTGAGTTTTGTTTTTAAAGATCATTCTGGGTGCTGTGTAGAGAGTGGATTGTGTGGAGGCAAGAAAAGGAACGGGGACACCAATTGGGAGGCTACAGGCTAGATGAGACATGATGGTGGAAACGGAAACCAAGGATTCAAGATATATACTTGGAAATGGATTTGGTGATAGATTGGATGTGTGGAAAAAAGAATCAGGGATAGTGTTTAGGTTTCTGACTTGAGTACGGTGTGGACAGGGCTGATACTTACTGAGCTGGAGAAGACTGAAGAAGGAAGAGGTATGTGTTGGGGGAGATGGAATTGATACTTCCTTGTTGAACATTTTAAGCGTGAGCTGCTAGGTTAGTGATGGTCCAAGCAGGGAAAGAGAACTTTTGCCAGGTATTTTGCATATTATATTCCCTCTATTGAGAGAATATGCAGAACCAGTTACAGAGGTGCTGGGAGAGATAAAACAGAAGATGGGGAAACAACCCAGAGGTTGCCGATGGCAAGAATCTGCCCCACCCTAGGATGAAGGTACAAAGGAAAGAGGTGATGGTATCAGCCCAGGATCTGGAGTGTCCTGTGGGAGTTGGGATGTGGAGAAGGAGCTGCCCAAGGGGCCTCCCAGGCTTGAACTGGAACCGTGGAGGAGA
>NW_011889006.1:985260-987308 GCF_000151845.1 Pteropus vampyrus
TGGAAACGGAAACCAAGGATTCAAGATGTATACTTGGAAATGGATTTGGTGATAGATTGGATGTGTGGAAAAAAGAATCAGGGATAGTGTTTAGGTTTCTGACTTGAGTACGGTGTGGACAGGGCTGATACTTACTGAGCTGGAGAAGACTGAAGAAGGAAGAGGTATGTGTTGGGGGAGATGGAATTGATACTTCCTTGTTGAACATTTTAAGCGTGAGCTGCTAGGTTAGTGATGGTCCAAGCAGGGAAAGAGAACTTTTGCCAGGTATTTTGCATATTATATTCCCTCTATTGAGAGGGAATATAATATGCAGAACCAGTTACAGAGGTGCTGGGAGAGATAAAACAGAAGATGGGGAAACAACCCAGAGGTTGCCGATGGCAAGAATCTGCCCCACCCTAGGATGAAGGTACAAAGGAAAGAGGTGATGGTATCAGCCCAGGATCTGGAGTGTCCTGTGGGAGTTGGGATGTGGAGAAGGAGCTGCCCAAGGGGCCTCCCAGGCTTGAACTGGAACCGTGGAGGAGACCAACTGGGGAAGCTGGTACATAAACAGCCACTGGCAGAGACCACACAAATCTGAGAGAAGACATATAATGGCTTCTCCTCTTCTCCCTCCCACCAGTCTCCAGCCAGTGGTGTCCATTAGCTGAGCCTGACAGGAAACTAGCAGGCAAGGAGCCTGGGAAATGTAGTTTTCTGGGGGCCACTGCTGTGATAACAGAGCAGATCAGAGGAGGGCAGGCAAAGCAGGCAGGGGGTCAGCACAGATGTCTACCAGAAATCACTGTGACAGTTTAACTAGTCTTTCTCCATGAATATTTGTGTTTTTAACTTGCCCTTTTCAAAGGAATAAATCTCTAATGAGGAGATTCAGACACCAGGGACAGGTGAGTTGGGGGGACCACGAGGGTTTCTCCTAGTCTCCCTGCAGAGAGAATGGACGTGACCTTTTATTTCATCTAGGATGGGTCTACCTTGGAAGTCAGAACTGGCGTTGTTCATATTGTAAGAAAGCCATCCCACTCCCCTGTCACCTTCAGCCTCCATCTCCAACATCCCTCTGCCTTTTTCAGGGAAATAGAAACAGCGGACATGTCAGAAACCTGCTTCTAGGATAAACAGAAGGAGGGAAAAGAGGAGTGATTAGGAGAGCTGTGAAGTGGTGATGAGAGCAGATGCTGAACGTGGAAAAAGGGATCCTAATTATTGTTTGGACAGGTGGGGAAATAAAAAGTCAATCAGAGCTAAGATAGAGGGCAGACACATGTATCAGGGTGGGCTACCCACCCCCCACCCTGGCCCTTGCTAAAAATCCTACTCCTTTTGCAAGGTGGAGGAGCCTCTGACTGAGAGGAAGGAGACGGTGATTAATGGAAACTTGGCCCAGAGGGGGAAGTCTAGTTCCAGTGAGGAATGGGAAGGGCTGAGGCTGGAGAGATGCATTCTTGTTCCGGCCCTGAGAGCAGAGGCTTTGGGAAGAGCTTGGGCAACCCTACCTCTTAAGGCCTCAGTTTTCTCCTCTAGTAACCAGATATCTCCTGCTTCTCCAGTCTAGGAGGACTGGGCTTCTTTAAATGCCCACACAGTACTCTGAGCCCCTCCTGCTGTCTGCAGGAAGTCCCTTCCTTCCCGGCTTCCCCTCTGAAGTAGTTCTGGGGACCCTCAAAGAATTCTTGCATAGTCCCCAAATCTGTGGTGGTGACTCCACAAGCATCTCACTCCAAATGAGGGCTGTTCCTGGGCTCTACTCACCACCTCCTTACAGTAGGCATTTTCAGGCCAATTCCTTCCTCCTCAAACCTCTTCCATCAAGCTGGGAGACAGGCCTATCAACCATAATTCCCAAAGCCTGGCTAAGACTAGGCTCTGGAGTTTAAGCAAGTTTTACTTGGGGGCTCAGTCATTGGTAAAGTAAAGTGGGTTAGCAGGTGCCTTGATCTTGGGGTCTGAAGGCCCCGCTCCTCCATGGGCACCTCCCCAACCCATTCTCCCTCAGGGCAGCTCTCTCATCAGGTTGGATTTGATGCCATGAGCCCAGTCAT
>NW_011889006.1:988778-993835 GCF_000151845.1 Pteropus vampyrus
TAAGCAGTTACTGAGAGACTACGGTGGAGTTGCACAGGCACGGACAAAGGTCAGCGGGTTTTCTGTAGTAGGGGGGCTCCAGGAGGGCTACCTGGGGGAGGTGCATTTGAATGGAGTAGAGTGCTTAGGGACAGCTTCTCATAGGTCCTGATAAAGTTGGGGAGAGGTTAGGTGGGCAAGGCTCTTCAGGAGAGTGGCTGGGAATTGGAATCCCCATTCCATACTCCCCAAACAGCGTCTGGACCTTGATCTTCTCCTGGTGGGTCTGTTCCTGCTGAAGGGTGGGGTGAGGTGCCCACTGCTTTTCACTGCCCTCTGAGCTTTGGAGCCTTAGATCTACGGCTGTGTTCCAGCATAAGGATGCATTCAATGCAACCGAACAATTGTTTACGGAGCACCTACCATGGAGCCCACAAGTGGTATTCCTAACCCTGTTCTCCCCTGGGGGCTGAGGGAAAGGAGAGGATTTTGTTGGGGTTTTTGGTCTGAGATTGCTTCTATGTGCCATGTCGGAGGGGGTTCAGGGGTGGGCACTAGCGGCCCACACAGTTACAATCACATGAGATGCAGACAAGAGGGCCAATGGCTCCCTGCCTTTTCAATAATAAGGATTCATGTTTGACACAAACACTTTTAACAGTTTTGAACACTGACTAGATATGAAAGAATTGCAATTAAGTGTATAATGGCATTTTGACTCTTTAAAAATGAAGCGTCCTTACTTTTAGAGATGTATAGTGAAATATTGATGGATGAAATGACATGATGGCTGGGACTTCTTTCAAAATAACAGAAGAGGGGATGGGCTTGGGGTGTGGTCACAAAGGCTGGCCATGAGTTGATTATTGTTGATGTTGAGTGATGGACACATGGGGACTTCATTAGACTATTCTCTGTATTTTTGTGTATTTTTGAAATTTTCCATAACAAAAAAGCTTTTTTTTAAATTTTAAGGCATAAAAACCAGCAGTACTTTGAAAGCAACAACTTTCAACTGCATTTTTAGTAATCTGTCACTGTGTAGGAAATCCACAATGACAAAAATCCACTACCGATTCAGGGACACTTTGGATGAATTCGTGTTCTATTAATTACAATAGCAACTTTAGACATGTGAAAGATGGAGGTGCAGGTATGTGGGACAGTGTGTTCACTTACAGATTGCGTTTGGCTGGCATGCAATGTAGAATGTGATATAATTTGAAAGCTTCCTGGGGGCTGGGATGTGCAGGTTGAGGATAGCCCTTGAGGCTCCCCAGGAGGGGGATGGGGACCCAGAGGGCTTGAAGATCTCCCAAAAGATGCAGCAGGACGGGCGTTGGGCCGATCCCTGTGGAGGACCTGCCACATTTGGTTACTGTGTGTGGTGGGAAATGGCCTTGTTTGCACTTTGTGACCTCATTCCACCTGCTGTATCACATTAGGCAGGAGACGCTTCCAGGTCCCCGTCCCTGACAGGGTAGGTGTCTGGACACTTGTGGGGTTGAAATTTTGGGTCAGCCCAGTTTTCTCCCTGCCTGCCTGACCCACCCTCCCTGGAAGTAGGTGCTGATACTCTCAGCTTTCACAGCCTCGCCTTTTTTAGTCTGCTTCTCCTCCTTTTGCTGCCATTCACAAAAAAATGTTCAAGGAGGTCCGGTGGGAGTTCTGCTGAGGATGGGAGAGAGGCTCTTCATCTCTCCCCATCCTCGCCACCTACCCTCCAAGGAAAGTTCTCACTTTCCTCCATTCAGGGACTGCCATGCCAAGGCACTGATATTTCCTGAGAACTTCTCCAGGAGTATTTAAAAAGAGGACCTAGGAGGAGAGCAATGCTTAACCCTGGAGGAGGAGGGAAGGGAGAGACAGGAGGAAGGGAGAAGGAATGCAAAGACATTGGGGGTAGTGGTGATGGCGGAGGTGGGGTTGGTGAGAGAAAGAAGGATGGAGGGTGGGGTTGGGGTGAGAACAGAATGTAGTACAGAGGGAAGCCGAAAACAACGGAGTTGGCAGTGTCTCCTGCTGCCACCCAGGCTGAGAATGGTCACCAGAGAGGGGTTAATCCTGATCTGGGAGGGACTCCAGTGGTAGATGCATCCACATCCTACTTTTGCTGCAGCAAACTTACACCTGATGTCCTGACAGGTTGACCTGCAGGCGTGGGCAGCTGGTGCCTGTTGCTGCTGTCATTCATTCGGATTCCTGCCACCAAGGAGAGGTCTGTGGGTGCTCCGCCTGACACCAGCAAGGCTTCTTTGCGCTCCCTCTCTCCCTTATCCACGTGTCTAGCAACTTGTAACTGAAGCTCTGGAGGGCGGGTTTAGAGAACCCCCAGGCTAGATGGGTGATCACTAGAATGGGCAGGGAGGCATGGGCTGAGGTTCCTGAGGTCACAGCACTATTAGCCTCCTGAGCACCCTCTGCCCCCCAGGCCCAGTCTCCTCTTCCCTCCTCAAGGGGCCTGTGGCTGGAGCAAGACTTTCTGAGAGGGCCTGCACCAGGCCTGCAGGGCTTCCTCAGGTTAGAACTCTGAGTGAGCATTTCAGGACCATCCTCAGTGTCCCATACAGACTGGGAGATTTCACCCCATGGAAACCTGGCCAGCCCTGACCACCGCCCAAGAGAAAAGAGGCCTGGCTTGGGTCCTGCAGGGCCATTAACTGGTTGTTTGACCTCAGGTCAGTCACTGCTCTCCCTGGACTCACTTCCTCTGCTGCTGGGAGGCCACAGTCCCACCCAGAGCTGCTCTCAGAGAATCCAGGCCAGAGGGGCAAAGGGGTGAGGAGGTCAGAGCTCCTTCTGAGGTTCAGAGCTGTACTGGGGCTCCTGTCCTGAGAAGGCTGGAGAGGGAGAGTGGCCTTCGAGGACCTCCCTGGTCCTGTGCTCCTGCTTTGGTTTTTGTCCTTCCCATTTAAATCCAAATCTCTCCTCCAGGAAGTCTTCACTGATTGCTCCAGCCCTTTCTGCCCACCTTTTCAATAAATACTATGCTGAGTGTCCAGTCCTGGCTGCAACCAGAAGTGTGTGTGTTGGGGGTGGGGAGTGTATCAGGGCTGAGCCCTTAAATATTCATATTTTACAAAGGAATCCTCTAGAACAGATTGCAGGCAGAATCTCACCTCCTCAAGCTTCCCCACCCAATTGGATCACATGCCCCAACCTGAACCAATCGGTTTTGACCAGGGAAATAAGGCAGAGTCACATGATACAGCGGCACCACCACAGCCCTGTGGCCAAGCCAGGAACCTCTGAGCATATCCATCCCTCCCTCTCCCTTCCCTTCCCAAGTCCTGGCATCAACAAGAGGCGTTCTCCATGCCCACTCCTCAGCTGTTTCCTAGCCCAGGACGCCATCACCCTTCTCTGGGAGATCTGTCCCTCCTCCTCCTGGTCTCCAGTCTCTCCTCTTTGGCAGGTTCCATCCAGTCCACCTGCATTGCTCTCAAGATGTCCTTTTGAAACACATAACTGAGGGTCTCATCTTTCTGTTTCAGAACTTGGAGGGCTCTCTGTGAAGTCACAGCCACTTAGCTCCATAGACAGGGACTTTCACCACCTGTCTTCCACCTGCTTTTTCTGGCCTAACTACAGTGCCTTCCATTCTCCCCCGCCATCCCGGTGTCCTCCCCACACTCCAGGCTTTTGGTTCAGTTCCTTAAAAATTCAGGAACTGATTTTCTTCAGGCTTTGCTCATGCTGTTCCCTTGGCTGGGGTCCTTCAAGGCTGAGTGGAAATGCCACCTTCTCTCTGGCAGTTTTCCTCGACTCCTCATGTGGAATTAATTGCCACCTGTGTTCCCACTGTACCTGTAAACACCTTAAATGTGATCCCTCCTTCTTTTGATTAGTGCTGTTTTATCTGTCTCACGCCCCATCACAACTCCTCGGTGTCCAGACCATGGGGAATGGGTCTTATTCATTTAAGATTTTGCCCTGCACACGGTAGGCACATAATACATGCTCGTTAGGTTGAATAGACAATTGCCTTGTTAGGTTGAGTAGATAATTCACACCAAGCATGAACTGCTCATTCTCCTTTAAAACTTCAAAAACTGTTACAAAAATAATCCCTGTGGGCTTTTAAACATTCATAACCATACCGAAGTGGATAAACAAAAAGCAAAAGCTCCTACACTTCTCTCCCACCCAACCTAATTCCCCAGCATAAGCCTGTGAACATCAAGAGTGTTCTCTCTAGGCCCTCGGTTCTCTGAGCTGGTGCCCTGCCCAGCAGCATCAGCCTTTGTCAGGAACGCAGATTCTGATTCCATGCCAGACCTGCTGGATCTCAGCTCAGGGCCCAGACCCAGCACTGCTTCCAGGTGAAAACCACCCGAATTCCAGCCTGAGAACCGGTTTGAGTGGTGCTGAAGTCCCTGGGCCCAAGGCCACCCCAGTGCCCCTGGTCCAGCCAGTAGTGGAGGTGCAGCAAGCACAGACTCTGTCACAGACCCTTGCTTTTTATTTTGGAGCAAAAACCCCAGAGTCAGCTAATTTCCTAGTCTTTTGCCTCCTTCAGCCACAATGGATGGCAGAAGAGAGGCAAGGTGGTTTGGTGGCCACTACCCTCCCCTAGGCTCAGGGTGTTGTTGGGGAGCTCTGGCTGGGCCACTTACTTACTGTGGAACATAAGGCAAGTCACTGTCCTCATCTCAAAAGGGCAATTGTTTTCCAGATATTCTCCAATGTATCCAAGCAAAATACATGAACAATAGGCTTGTGGTCCAGATAAAGGGAATTTTATGGGGGAGATGCCACCAGTTTCCAGGCATTCAAGGGGAAGAGACGAGACCCCACAATAGTATAAAAGGACTCACTTCACTCCTGTGCTTACCCAGTATGGAACACACCACTGCCAATCAGCTGCCCATGTGACCTAGGTTTGTAGATCAAGACAAAGAAAAACTCCATTGCTTAAGTTCGCTCTGTAAGAACAGGATGTAACCAACATTTATTCAGCAGCTACTATGTGCCAGGCACTAGTTTAGACCCTGGGGTACAGCAATGAAGAAAACAGGCAAAATGGCCAACACAATGAAGTTTACATTCTAATCGGGAGAAACAGACAAAAGACAAAT
>NW_011889006.1:995085-995414 GCF_000151845.1 Pteropus vampyrus
TGCTACATTCTTCACCATTCTCTCCTCTCTCCTCCTCCCTCAACCCTTCCTTCTCCTTCCCACTTTCCAGTCTCTCTCTTGTTTATAGATGAGCAAACAGATACAGAGAGAAGGAACTTGGCCCAGGTCACACAGCTCATCCTCCAGGTGACTTTGTAGGTACTCAGTGTGCTATGGCTACTGTTCAGGTCATCTGTAGCAGAGGGTTTGGGTGATAGTCCCTCTAGGCAGGCTGTCTGTGTTACATTTTCCATCTGGGAAGCCACAGGTCTGGCTAAACCAGATCCTTGCTCTGCAGACCAGAAGCATCGGCATCACCTGGGACCTGG
>NW_011889006.1:996579-1003778 GCF_000151845.1 Pteropus vampyrus
CTCATCCTCCAGGTGACTTTGTAGGTACTCAGTGTGCTATGGCTACTGTTCAGGTCATCTGTAGCAGAGGGTTTGGGTGATAGTCCCTCTAGGCAGGCTGTCTGTGTTACATTTTCCATCTGGGAAGCCACAGGTCTGGCTAAACCAGATCCTTGCTCTGCAGACCAGAAGCATCGGCATCACCTGGGACCTGGATAGAAATGCAGTCTCAGGCCCCACACAAACCTTTCAAATCAGACCCAATATTTCAACAACATCCCCTAGAAGGTTCATGGGCACATGAGAGTTTGTGCTGGAGTATTTTCAGGGAAAGGTTCCATCCCACCAGTCTTGCCTCCAGGAAGGGGAACTGTATAGCTCTCAGCCATCCGGGAGGTATGTTCACAGCCACTGCAGGAAACCCGCCTCCTGCCCCTCTTCTGCATCAGGGAAAGGATGTTGGCATCCCCACTGGGCTGCCTGGACCAGAGTGAGCAGCAGTGGGCATGGATCAGCTGATTACTTCTGGATCCTGTGATATGGATTATGCCACAGTAAATAAGGGCGTGGAAATGTCTGGAAACCATAGGCTGCCATTAGTGGCTGGGCCCTTCCACCCCCTTCCTGACTGCAGGCTGCCACAGGCAGCTGTGACCTGGGCAAGGCCCACTGTGGTGGGGAGGGCTGCAACCGAGCACAGCCTAGAAGCAGAGACAGGATGCTAGGGAAATGGCTAAGAGCTGAGATCCTACTCTGTGGTGCCTCCCAAGTCCAGTTGCCCAAGTCCCAGGCCCTAGCTGAGGTCTGGGAGCAGTCCTAGGAGGAGAGCCCACAAGGAAGGCTGCTCCCAGCCCCTGTGGCTAGTATACCAAGGCTGGAAGGGGCAGCTGTCTTCCCATCCAAATTCTTCATTTGACAGGAAGCAACAGGTCCAGAGAAGGGCAGGGACTTGGCTAAAGTCACACAGCTTTATCTGGAGGGTAAGATAATTGCAGTGTAAATAGCATCCCCAGTCAGGATGTAAGTGCTCAGCCTTCAAATCTTGGAGTCATCCTCCATTCATCTCTTTGTCTTACACTCTGTGGCAGATTATTATGGCTGAGAGTTCTCTGTCCTCCTCCTACGAAAGGTAAGTGTGGTGTCTAACCCCTTCCCTTTGATCAGGGCTTGCCATGGCAAGCTGCTCAACAATAGAAGGCTGTAGAAATGATGTTCTGGGACTTGAGGCTTCATTATGAGCCTCGCAGCTTCCACCTTGGTTTCCTGGACCTTTCACTCTTGTTACCCAGCTGCCTGCCATGTTCTGAGAGGTCTGGAAGAGGCCCGTGTGAAGAGGACCTACGACCTTGGCCACTAGCCCAGGCTAAGCTCCCAGCACCATCACACACACTTGCTGTGACTGAGCCATCTTGGAAGTGGCTTCAGCAGCTCCAGTCAAGCCGCCCCAGACAATGTCACATGGAACAGATGAGCCTTCCTCGCGAGTCCTGCCAAATTGCAGACTCAGGAGCAAAAACAAAAAAACTGTGCTTGTTGTAAGCCACAAAGTATTGGGGGTGGTTTGTTATGTAGCAGTAGATAACTGGAACACACCATGAATCCAATCTGTCAGCAGATCTTGTCAGCTCTGTCTTCTAAATATATCCTAAACCCAACCTCCTTGGTCTCTTGCTTGGAAGATTACAATGGCCTCCTATTGGGTCTTGCTACCTCTGGCTCCCTGCCCCCTTCAGTCTGTTCTCCTGCTAAAACCCAAGCCAGATCACAACCTGCTGCTCAGACCTCTGCAAGCTCCCTAGGTCACTCAGAGTGAAAGCCAAAGTCCTTTCCACTGCTATCCTGAGTATCTGATGCCACTTACCTCCCTGTCCTCGCCTCCTCCTCCTTTCTCCTTGGCTCCCTCAACTCCAGGTACTGGCCTTCTAGTTAGTTCTCCACCATCACAAGTTCACGCCTGCCCTGGGGCCTTGGGATTTATGACTGTGGAGCCTGAAGCACACTGTCTGCAGATACCCTGCTGGTGCACTCCCTCATTTCATTTGGGTCTCTAGTCAAATCTTTGCAGAGGAACTTCCCTGACCAAACTATGGAAAGCAGCATTCCTCTTCCTTCCCAACCCCCACATACTATTGCACCTTTCCCTGTGGCATGTAGCACTGACATTCTACGCGTTCATTTGATTTTCTTTCTCTCCAGACTAGAACACAGACTCCTTGAGAAGAGGGATTTTTGCGCCTTTGAAACTTGAATCCCCAGCACCCAGCTCAGAGTAGAGCCTGCAATGGGTGCGCAGTACACATTTGTGGAATGAGGAATGCTTGAGAGCTGCCTGGGCCAGCAGGGAGCCCTGCAGGCCTGAGGAGCCACCAGAGCTCTTTTGGAGCCCTTGTGCCTTTCTCCTGCAGACTACACGCCCCAGGGCCCCTTGCTGTGGACTTCTGGCTCCTGTTAGAAGAGGGAGCATAGAGGGGCTCCCAGGCCACACTGCCCAGCAGTCCTCCAGCCTCTTCAGCACCCAGCGTCTCCCTCAGGGCCATATCCACACCTACACCTGCCCCTGCGCCTGAATGGTTTCCTCCGGTTTCTGCTACTTATTGAAGTCTCACCTGGTGGTCGAGGTTTGGATCTCAATGTCATCCTTCTGCCACCTCCTCCACCAGGAGTCAGCTCAGATGGCCATTTGGAAGTTTTCCAAGCCTCTGGGGGCCAACGAGAGAGAGTGCCTGGGTGCAGAGTAAGGCCAGGTCAGGGAGACCATCCCTAGGGAGCCCTACTCAGAGATCTCCCAGCCGCCTGTGGTTAGACAAGGTCCATATGTGCTTCTCCTCCACTCTGAGCTCAGCAGCCTTGGTCCCCAGCCTCACCTCTCCTCCAGTGCAGCACTTTCTTAATTCCCAGGCATTTTGCATCTGGCCCCAGCAGGGCTGATCCTTTAACCCAGCTGGAAACAGTGGCAGGCTCACGTTAACGCGTTCAAAGGCCCCACTTAGCACTGCAGCCCCAGGCCCTCCTCCCCAGAGTGTCCACACATTTATATCTCCTACATTCCTCCCAGCTGCGCCCAGTGTACCTGCTTCCAGCTACTTCTCCCAATCCCCCAGTTTTATTACAAAAGATCTGACATACGACACTATGTAAGTTTAAGGTATATACAGCATGGTGGTTTGACTTATGTATATTGTGAAATGATTTTCAAAATAGGTTCAGCTAATATCCATCACCTCATATAGCTATAATGAAGAGAAAAGAAAGTAAAAAAAGAAAAAAAATTTCTTTTTGTGATGAGAACTCTTAGGGTTTACTCTGCTAACCACTTTCCTATATATCCTACATCACTGTTAGCTGTAGTCGTCATGTACATCACATCCGTGGTACTTTTTTTTATCTTATACCTGGAAGTTTGTACCTTCTGACCTCCTTCTTCTGATTCTCACTCCCGCTACCTTCTGCCTCAAGGAACCATAAATCTGATCTCTTTTTCTATAAATTTGTTTTCGGGGTTTTTTTTGATTCCACATAGAAGTGAGATCATTCAGTATTTGTTCTTTGCTGTCTGACTTATTTCACTTAGCTTAATGCCCTCAAGGTCCATCTTTGTTGTTGCAATGGTAGGATTTTCTTGTTTTTTCAAATTAATTTAAAAAAAATTTTTATGGCTGAAAAATATTCGCTGCTTTTATTTAGGCTTCAGAAGGAGGGTTGCGGCCACTGGCAAATGAGGTCTGCAGGGCAAACCTCAGCCCTGAGTCTCTAAAATCATTATCTGGTTGGCTACAGAACTTGGTTCTGCTCCTCATCTGCCTGCAGGAGGCCTTGGGAGGGCCTAGATCCTGAAGCCGTGCCATGAAAGTTTGATGCATGAGATGCTGGAAGGTTGTCCAGCTTCAGTCCCCTTTCATCCTCTCCCACCTTCAGGTAGAGAAGGACATCACCTCTCAGGTGAATGCAAAGAACTGACCTCATCAAGCCTAAGATACCATTCGTTTAAAAGTAACCATTATTTTAGCTCCCATGAAGGGAAAAATGCTGCTGATTAAATCAGGATAAACCATCAATTGTTAGACATATCCCAATTTCAGGGATATTAAAATGTGAAAACAAAGGTGCATTTTCAATGAAATACAGTCATAGTCCAGGTGGAGCAGCCCCTTCCTCTCAGAGCCAGTGGCTCTCTGCCTCACGACTTCCCTGGAAAGGAAGGTTTGAAGGTTTGCCTCGGATCCACAGGCTTTCGGCTTCCACTCTTGACAGGGCTGTCTGTATGAGAGGAGATGGAGATGGTGGCGCTATCACCAGAGGACTAGAGGAAGTGGAGAAGAAGGTTCTGTTAGCAGAAAGTGGAAAGCAATCTGCCATCCACAGAGCCTGCAGAATAATATTCACAAGCCCATGCCACTGTCTTGTCAGTCCAGAGCAGAATGGATGGCTTCGGCCTGTCTTACTGATCTGAGTCACGGGGGATTAGCAAGCAGGAAGGGACTGTCCTTACCCCTCCCCTGATTACTCAGCTCTCCTGTGCTCAGAGATAGTCTCAGCTCTCAGGAAAGGAGGGAGAGAGGGTGCTGGAGGGAGCTTCGTTCTCTACTTTCTGAGAGGGAAACAGAGACCTGCAACCTGCAGCTGTCAACATCAAGTACAGGGAGATGGGATGTTGAGGGAGGGATAGACAAGGGAGCAGGGCCTCAAAAAAATTCAAGAAAGGAGCATCCAACTGCAGTTGGAGGGACTCTACTGAGACCTGCAATAAAAAGGGAGATGGGCATCTCAACCTGTGCAGGCTATAGTGGACACCACTGTGCTGTCCGTGTGCCCCACTTCAGTCTCCCAGCTGTGGAGAATGTTGGCAGCTGACAGCTCCAAGGTGAGCCCCTCTTCCTTGTGATTGTGTAAAGGACAGCCCCCCTCAACCCATGTAGGGCTGCTTGCAGAGCCATCTCTGATCCATACATATCTCTTGGGCAGTGGCTGAGGCCTTTGCTGTGACTGCATCACAGCCCAGCTCCTCACTCTGCCCAGTCTTGCCTCCTTCACACTCCCATGGATGCTGTTCCCAAGAGCTCTTCCCAGGAAATCTGAACACAAATCTCCATCTCTGAGTCTGTTTTACAACCAATCTGTCACAGAGACCTGAGGTAAAGAAAAGGGAGGCAATTAGTGGCTGCCTGGGGAACCAGAGAGTCCTGCTTCGAGGCTGGTGGATGGCCCAGACAACTCCGGGAGACTCCTCCCCAGTCCGTGGGTACTCTGGGCAGGAGGGAGCTCTAGGAGGCTCTCCAGAGTCAGAGGAGGCAGCAGATACATGGACCATGGCAGGGGCAGGGGATGCAGATGGAGCCCAGGCAGGGTGGCTCAGGGACATTTAACGGGGGATACAGCTGCTAGGGAACACTAAGTGTGACTGGGGCAGTGCAGGCTCCTCTACCTATGTACAGAGGAGAGCATATTTAAACTACATACAAAGCTGGTTGACCGCTGCGTAGGTCTACATACGATTGCATGTATATGTACTTATCTGTGTGTGTGTGCATGGAAGTATGAAAACATTTGTGTGTGCTTAATATCTGGCACGTAGCATGTGGTTATGACTGTGCACGGATGAGTATGTGCATGTAGGCGTGAGTGTGTGCAAGCAGGCCCTTATGTTTATCAGTGTGCCTGTGTGTGGGTACAGACAACTCATGGAGGCAACTCACCCTGGGTGACATCTCCCTCACCAGCTCTAGCTTCTCTCTCCTGCCTCAGATCCTTTGCCTAAGCTGTGTTAAGACCAGCTCCTTCTCCTTACGTCTCAGCCTCCTCCAGGTAGCCTTCCTTGGTGAAACCAACACAAATTCTAAGCCATTCTTTTTTGTCATGATGTGTTCTCACCAAAAAAATTTATGTGTAGGCTTGACTACCTGTATTTGCCTATGTCCCCATCAGACTGGGATCTTCCTGAGGGTAGGGTTGTATCTCCATCAGTAGACTGGGAGGTTCTCACTGTTCATCCCATTGGGCCAAGATCTCCCCCAATAAGGGACTAACTCTGTAGGCGTGAGTGTCCTAACTCTGTCTCCCAGACTGAACTCAATAAGCCCTGAGAAAAGGTAGGAAGCGAGGACCAATACTCCCTGCACCAAGTCCAGTCCACTTCTTGGATGACCTGTGTTGGTGGTCCTACCGAATGAGCAACCCCTGGGTTTCAATCTTGCTCAATATGACTTGGGAAAGTTTTAGCTTTCTGGGCTCCAGGGGCCTCATCTGTAAGGTGAAGAATTAGATAGGTGGCCCAGGGAACCTCACGGCCTTGCCCTTTGTCTACATAGCTCTGGTGAAGTCCAGTGTCCAGGGTCCTGTGTGGTCTCTTGTCATTCTCCCCAACCCTGGCCCACCTGCCCATCCCCATTCTAAGCTTGTCAGTTGACCTGGCTGCCAGCAGCACCCTCCCCTTCAGCCATGTGTAGGGAATGGTGGGGTTCAGAGGCCATGTGTCTTGAGTTATTACATTGAATAAGCTGACAAAAGCCATCAGAAGATAGATCATTTAACAGGAGATTAAAAACCAACTAGAGTGTCTGGGGTTCTAACCCTGAGTCTCTGCGTTTTTAATTTTTAAAATTATAAAAGTAGTTGTGTTTGCTCAAAGGTTTTATCATTAATTGATTCAGTTGAAGGTTTCTCATAGCTGTATCTTTTGGAACATTCTTTTCATTTTAACCCCCTAGACTTGGTGAGAAGGGGAGATGTGAGACAGTGAGGGCAGGAGTGAATGCTGAGGGATGTCGAGGGATGCCAGGACAAGCATCTCTCCATAGGTCAGCAGGCCTGGGGCCTATGCAGAAGCCCTGGCAGAAGCTTGTCAGTGTTGCTGCCCCAGCACCAGGAGCAGGCTTCTCCATAGCCCTCTGTCTAAAGGGCCAGAGCCTGCGTTGTCTCTCCGCCCCTGAGCATGCTGGCTAGAGCCTGGCAGGCACCCTGCAGAAGGCTGGCACCCGTTGGCCATAACGGCAGGTTTCTGGCCAGGCCTTATTCCCAAGTGCATGCAACTCAGTGGAGTACAGAATCCCACTTGGGCCCCCACTTCCCTTAACAGACCTTCGCTTCCACTATCCTTCTATTTTCCATCTCCACTGGGACCCTGACCTAGGGAGGAGCCCACCACTGACCTTGTATCCCACAGCACTTCAGGCCAGGCCTCAGCTCTGATAGCAGCTGGGCAGGGCTTTTGGCTGGGTGATTAG
>NW_011889006.1:1004243-1006643 GCF_000151845.1 Pteropus vampyrus
CATTCTCCCCAACCCTGGCCCACCTGCCCATCCCCATTCTAAGCTTGTCAGTTGACCTGGTTGCCAGCAGCACCCTCCCCTTCAGCCATGTGTAGGGAATGGTGGGGTTCAGAGGCCATGTGTCTTGAGTTATTACATTGAATAAGCTGACAAAAGCCATCAGAAGATAGATCGTTTAACAGGAGATTAAAAACCAACTAGAGTGTCTGGGGTTCTAACCCTGAGTCTCTGTGTTTTTAATTTTTAAAATTATAAAAGTAGTTGTGTTTGCTCAAAGGTTTTATCATTAATTGATTCAGCTGAAGGTTTCTCATTAGCTGTATCTTTTGGAACATTCTTTTCATTTTAACCCCCTAGACTTGGTGAGAAGGGGAGATGTGAGACAGTGGGGGCAGGAGTGAATGCCAAGGGATGTCGAGGGGTGCCAGGACAAGCATCTCTCCATAGGTCAGCAGGCCTGGGGCCTATGCAGAAGCCCTGGCATAAGCTTGTCAGCGTTGCTACCCCAGCACCAGGAGCAGGCTTCTCCATAGCCCCCTGTCTAAAGGGCCAGAGCCTGCGTTGTCTCTCCGCCCCTGAGCACACTGGCTAGAGCCTGGCAGGCACCCTGCAGAAGGCTGGCACCCGTTGACCATAACAGCAGGTTTCTGGCCAGGCCTTATCCCCAAGTGCATGCAACTCAGTGGAGTACAGAATCCCACTTGGGGCCCCACTTCCCTTAACAGACCTTTGCTTCCTCTATCCTTCTATTTTCCATCTCCACTGGGACCCTGACCTGGGGAGGAGCCCACCACTGACCTTGTATCCCACAGCACTTCAGGCCAGGCCTCAGCTCTGATAGCAGCTGGGCAGGGCTTTTGGCTGGGTGATTAGAAAAGCCTTTATGGAAGAGAGGCACTTGTAGCTAACCTTGAAAAATGAGTAAGATTTAAATATATTATTGTGCCCCAGCTCAAAAAAGCACACCTCAGTAGGAGAATAGGTGAAGATACTTACAGAAGTAGACACTGAATGGGATATATATGGGACAATGATGGTCAGTGCTGTGAACAGAAAAGTGCACATGAAAACCACAGTGAGAACAATTTCTTACCCATTGGATTGACGCCATGAAAACGTCTTTCTGTCACTGATGTGGGAAACAGGAACTCTTCACTCACTCTTGCTGTCATTACTTAGGAGCATGCTTCAGCAGCACCTTGTAAAGATACCAGTGAGTGTGCCCTGTGACCCAGCTACTTCACAATGCAGTGTAAGTCCCCAGAGATAATCTGACTGTGTGTACAGAGAAACAGAAGAGCTGCAGCATTTTAAGGGAAAAAACATTGTTACCAATCTCAGTGTTTTCTAACCGGAGAAAGGATAAAGTCTGGGATTCTCAGAAATGGAATTCTCAACAGTTAAAATTAATGTCACATGTTATCAATATGGATTAAGTGCACAAACATATTGTTGGTTGAAAAAAGCAAGTTGTAGAAAGTTTCATACTATTTATTAAAATGTAAAAACATGTACAAATATTATATGTTACTTTTGCATACACATGTAGGTAATAAATGTTTAAAATCATGCATGAGAATTACACCAGCTTAGAGTGGCTACCTTTAGAGAGGGGAGGAACTATATCAGGAAGTAGGGAGAAATACACGAAGGATTTCAACTGTATGGGTAATGCTTTACTTCTTTACAAATGATCTAGGGCAAAATAAAATAAATGTATATATACAATGTATGTATATGTATGTTTTTTGTGTGTATGAGTATATATTTTATTGAGGTATAATTGACATGTTAGTTTCAGGTATATGACATAATAATTCAGTATTTGTATATATTGGGAAATGATCACCACAATAAGTCTAGCTAACATCCATCACCTCACATAGTTACAATTTTTTTTCTTGTAATGAGGACTTTTTTTTAAGTTTATTGGGGTAACATTGGTTAATACGATCATATAATTTTCAGGTGTACATTATCATTTGACATTTGTATATTCTATTGTGTTTACCACCCAAAGTCCAGTTTCCTTCAGCTACCATATATTTGATCCCCTTTACCCACTTTACCCTCCCCCTACCCCTCTATATTTGACCTCCTTTACCCCATCTACCTCCCCGCTCCTCTCCCACCCCACTAGTAACCACTAGTCTATAGTCCATGTCCATGAGTTTGTTTGTTTGTCCTGCTCATTTGTTGCTTTTAGGTTTAGATCCCACATATAAGTGATATCATGTGATTTTCAACTTTTTCTGTTTGGCTTATTTTGCTTAGCATGATTATCTTGAGATCCATCCATGTTGTTGCAAATGGCAGTATTTCATCTCTTCTTATGGCTGAGTAATATTTCATTGTATATATGTACCACAGCTTCTTTAGCCAATCATCTATCATAGGACA
>NW_011889006.1:1007415-1008010 GCF_000151845.1 Pteropus vampyrus
AGGAATTCTCTTTTCTACTTCTTTTTCTGACACTTTGTTGTTAGAGTATAGGAAAGCTATGGATTTTTGAACATTGATTTTGTATCCAGAAACTTTACTGTATTTGCTTATTGTTTCTAGTAGTGTTCTTGTGAAGTCTTTAGAGTTTTCTATATAGAGAATCATGTCATCCGCAAATAGTGACAGTTTGACTTCTTCATTTCCAATTTGGATGCCTTTTATATCTTTCTCTTGCCTGATTGCACTCTCTAGGACCTCCAATGTTATATTGAATAACAGTGATGATAGTGGACAGCTTTGCCTTGTTCCTGATCTTAGAGGGAAGGTTTTTAGTTTTTCACCATTAAGTATAATGTTGGCTGAGGGTTTTCATAGATGGCCTTTATTATGTTAAGATACTTTCCTTGTATATCGATTTTGTTAAGTGTTTTGATCATAAATGGATGCTCTATCTTGTTGAAGGCTTTTTCTGCATCTATTGATATGATCACATATTTCTAATTTTTTAATTTGTTTTTGTGGTATATCACATTAATCAATTTGCATATGTTGAACCATTCCTGTGCCCCTGGGATGAAGCCCACTTGATCATGGT
>NW_011889006.1:1008060-1009752 GCF_000151845.1 Pteropus vampyrus
ATTTTTTAATTTGTTTTTGTGGTATATCACATTAATCAATTTGCATATGTTGAACCATTCCTGTGCCCCTGGGATGAAGCCCACTTGATCATGGTGTAAAATCTTTTTAATATGTTGCTGTATTCGGTTTGCTAGTATCTTATTTAGGATTTTTGCATCTGTGTTCATGAGAGATATTGGTCTGTAGTTTTCTTTTTTTGTGTTATCCTTACCAGGTTTTGGTATCCGAGTAATATTGGCCTCATGAAATAAATTGGGAAGTATTGCCTTCTCTTTGATTTTTTTGGAGGAGTTTGAGGAGAATAGATATTAAATCTTCTTTGAATGTTTGGTAGAATTCACCGGTGAAGCCATCTGGTCCTGGACTTTTACTTTTCGGTAGGTTTTTGATGATTGTTTCAATTTCCACACTGCTGATCTGTCCATTTAGATTTTCCAGTTCTTCTTGATTTAGTCTAGGAAGGTCGTATTTTTCTAAGTACTGGTCCATTTCTTCTAGGTTATTAAATTTGGTGTTACATACTTTTTCGTAGTATTCTTGTATGATCCTTTGTATTTCACTGATATCAGTCGTAATTTCCCCTCTTTCATCCCTGATTTTGTTTGTGTTCTTTCTCTTTTTTCTTTAGTGAGTCTAGCCAGGGGTTTGTCAATTCTATTAACCTTCTCAAAGAACCAGCTCTTTGTTGCATTTATTTTTTCTATTGTTTTGTTGTTGTTGTTTGTTTTCAATTTCATTTATTTCTGTTCTAATTTTGATGATTTCTTTCCTTCTGCTGACTTTAGGATTCATTTGTTCTTTCTTTTCTAGTTTTTTAAGATGAAGTGCTAGGTTGTTTATTTGGGCTCGTTCTTGTTTTTGGAGATAGGCCTGTAATGATATGAACTTTCCTCTTATGACTGCTTTTGCCATGTCCCAAAAGTTTTGATATGTTGTACTATCATTATCGTTCATTTCTATGTATCTCTTGATCTCTCTTTTTATTTCTTCCCTGACCCAGTTATTCTTCAGTAGCATGCTGTTTAATCTCCATGATTTGTGGTTCTTCCTGCTTTCTTTTTGCAGTTGATCTCTAGTTTCAAGGCATTATGATCAGAGAATATGGTTGGTATGATTTCAACCCTCTTACATTTGTCGAGGCTATCTCTGTGTCCCAGTATGTGGTCGATTCTTGAGAATGTTCCATGTGCACTAGAGAAGAATATATAAGCAGCTGTTTTAGGATGGAAGGCTCTGTAAATGTCAATTATGTCCAGTTGGTCTACTGTGTCATTTAAGGATGTGATTTCCTTATTGATTTTCTGTTTGGATGATCTGTCCATATCTGACAGTGGGGTATTTAGGTCCCTTACTATGATGATGTTTTGGTCCGTTTCTCCCTTTAGTTCTGTTAGTAATTGCTTTACATATTTCGGGGCTCCCTGGTTAGGAGCATAGATATTAATAAGTGTTCTGTCTTCTTGGTGCATGATTCCCTTTATCATTATGAAATGTCCCTCAGTACCTTTCTTTACCTTTTTGATTTTGAAGTCTATTTAATCTGATATTAGTAACGCTACTCCCGCTTTTTTCTGAATGCCATTTGCTTGAAATGTCATTTTCCACCCTTTCACTTTGAGTCTATATTTGTCTTTGGAGCTGAGATGTGTCTCCTGGAGGCTGCATATGGTTGGATTTTGTTTTTTGATCCA
>NW_011889006.1:1010965-1011433 GCF_000151845.1 Pteropus vampyrus
TTATTCTTATGTTTCCTCTCCTGATGATAACAGCTAGTTCTTGAATTTCTCTTTCACTATTTTTCATTCTTCGGTTTCTCTTCTTCTGATTTATTTCTAGATTTCTGTCTTCAGTGTCACTGATCCTTTCCTCCATTTGGTAGACTCTCTGTCCCAAGCTTGCTATTTCATTTTTTCAACTCTTGGAGTGTGTGCGTGTGCGTGTGCGTGTGTGTGTGTGTGTGTGTGTGTGTGTGTGTGTGTTTATCTCCAGAAGATCTATTCTATTCTTTTTGAGGGTTTTAATCTCCTTGCTCTGCTTATCTGTTATTTTTTTAATTCCTGAAATTGTTGATATGACTCATTTTGGAACTCATTGAGTTTTTTCAGTCGCACCATCTTGAATTCTCTGTCATTTAAGTTGCATATTTCTACGTCTGTAAGCTTATTTTCTGGAGATTTTTCTTTCTTTCTGAGATGCCTTGTCAC
>NW_011889006.1:1011483-1014426 GCF_000151845.1 Pteropus vampyrus
TGTAAGCTTATTTTCTGGAGATTTTTCTTTCTTTCTGAGATGCCTTGTCACCTTTGTTGTTCATGGTGTTTAATGGACTATTTCTCTGCCTGGGCATTAATGGAAGTGTATTCTGCTGTTTTTCCAGAAAGAAGGTTTATTATATAAAGGTATCTTTTTAGCCTGTTGCAAAGAAGGCGCTTTTCTTTTGGTTTTTAGTAGGTGGCGTCTAAGCCTCTTGGATTCCTGCTTTATATAAAGCCTTAAAATGTCTTTTTAAAAATTTTTCTTGTAGATATTTAATCACGCTCACTACCCTCAGTTTCAGTCCCTGTCAGTGTCAGTGACAGTCTCAGCAGCATTTGCTCAGATTCCCCTCGGGCTCTGTGGTGATTGGTCTTGGAGGGTATGGGGGAAGGGACCCTCTGATTTGGGGGTTGGGGGCAGTGGCTCAGCCTCGGTTTTGCAACCAGGGCCAGTAAAAATCAACTGTTGTTTCTCTGCAGTCTCGTCCCGCTTCTCTGTCTTCTGCCCAGATGACTGGGCCCTTCCGCCCAGTGCGGGGAGCTCACAGCACTCCCAGGCAGGGCTGTTCAGGGAAGTTCCCTCCAGAGGTGCTAGAAAGATTCTATTCCTTGCCTCTCTCAGCTTCTGGTCACTGTCAGAATTTCTTGGCTTGTGGCTGCATCTCTCTGTTTGGTTTTCACGTTGCCTCCCCTGTGTATCTAATCTCATGGTAACCATCTGTCACCAAACATAGTTATTACGGTTTTACTCACTCTATTTTCTATGCTGTACCTCCTTGTGACTTATTTTATAACTGGAAGTTTGTACTTCTTAATCATCTTCTCCTTTTCCACCCCTTCCCTCTGGTGACAATTGATTTGTTCTCTGTTATCTATGAGTTTGTTTCTGTTTCATTTTCTTTGTTTTGTTTTTTAGATTCTATATATAAGTGAAATCATATGGTATTTGTCTTTGTTTGATTTATTTCACTTAACATAATACTCTCTGGGTCCATCCATGTTGTTGCAAATGGCCAGGATTCATTCTTTTTTATGTCTAAGTAATAGTTTATTGTATATATATATACCACATTTTCTTTATTCATTTGTCTGTTGATGGACACCTAGGTTGACTCCATATCTTGGATATTGTAAATAATGCTGTAGTGAACACAGGGGTGCATATGTCTTTCCAAATTAGTATTTTATTTTCTTTGAATAAATACTCAAATGTGGAATTGCTGGGTCTTATGATAGTTCTATTTTTAATTTTTTGAGGAAATTTCATACTATTTTTCATAGTGGCTGCACCAATTTACATTCCCACCAACAGTGCACGTAGGTTCCATTTTCTCTACATACTCGCCAACACTTGCTATTTGTTGTTATTTGATAATAGTCATTCTGACAGGTATGAGGTAATATCTCATTGTGGTTTTGATTTGCATTTTTCTGATGATTATGATGTTGAGCATCTTTTCATGTGTGTTGGCTATCTGCATGTCTTCTTTGGAGAAATGTCTATTCATGTCCTCTGCCCATTTTCAAATTGGATTTTTTTTTTATGTTGAATTGTATGAGTTCTTTATATATTTTGGATATTATCCCCTTATTCTTCCATTCAATACGTTGTCTTTCTGTCTTGTTGATAGTTTCCTTCATTATGCAAAAGATTTTTAGTTTTATGTAGTCCCATTTTTTTTTTTGGCATTTGTTGCCTCTGCCCAAAGAGACATATCCCCCAAAATATTGCTATGACTCTTATCAAGGAATTTACTGTCTATGTTTTCTTCTAGGAGTTTTATAGTGTCAGAACTTACATTTAATTCTTCAATCCATTTTGAGTTTAATTTTGTGTATGGTGTAAGAAAACGATCTAGTTTTATTTTTCTTGCATGTGTTTGTCCAGTTTTCCTAACACCATTTATTGAAGAAACTGTCTTTTCCACATTGTATATTCTTTACTCCTTTGTCATAGATTAATTGACCTTATAAGTGTGGGTTTATTTCTTGGCTCTCTATTTTGTTCCATTGATCTATGTGTCTGTTTTTGTGCCAGTAGCATGCTGTTTTCATTACTACAGCTTTATAGTATAGTTTGAAATCAGGGAGTGTGATATCTCTAACTTTGTCTTTTTCAAAATTTCTTTGGCTATTTGGTATCTTCGTGGTTCTATATAAATTTTAGGGTTGTTTGTTCTTCTTCTGTGAAAAATGCCATTGGTGTTTTTAATAGAGATTTCATTGAATAGATTGCTTTGGGTAGTATGAACATTTTAACTATATTAATTCTTTCAATTCATAAGCATGGTATATCTTTCCATTTATTTGTGTCTTGTTTAATTTCTTTCATCAATATCCTATAATTTTCCGAGTATAGATCTTTTACTTCCTTGGTTAAATATATTACCAGGTTCTTTTTTGTTTGTTTCACATTTTTTTTCTTTTCACCCCTCCCCCGCCCCCGCATCTACCTCCCCTTTCCCTCCTCCCTCCCTACCCTCTGGTAACCACTAGTTCATTGTCCATGTCCATGAGTCTCTGTTTGTCCTGCTCCAGGTTCTTTTTTTTTTTTGATGCAATTTTAAATTCGATCATTTTGTTAATTTCTCTTTTTGATAGTTTCTAATTGGTGTATAAAATGCAACTGATTTCTGAATATTAATTTTGTATTCTGCTACTTTATTGAATTAATTTATCAGTTCTAATAATTTTTGGTAGAATGTTTAGGGGTTCTCTATATGTAGTATTATGTCACCTGCATATGATGACAGTTTTACTTGTTCATTTTAATTTGAATGCCTTTTATTTCCTTTTCTTGTCTGATTGCTGTGGCTAGGACTTCCAATACTACATTGAATAGAAGTAGTGAAAGTGGACATTCTTGTCTTGTTCCTGATCATAAGAAAAATGCTTTTAGCTTTTCACTATTGAGTATGATGTTAGCTATGGGTTTGTC
>NW_011889006.1:1014906-1019625 GCF_000151845.1 Pteropus vampyrus
CTCTCTCTCTCTCTCTCTTCTTTCTTTCTTGTGTCTTTGTTTATTTTGGTATAGGGATAATGCTGGCCTCTAAAAATGAATTTGGAAACTTTCCCTCTTCTTCAATTTTTTTTGGGATGGTTTGAGAAGGGTAGGTATCAATTCCTCTTTGAGTGCTTAGTAGAATTCCCCTGTGAAGCCTCTGGGCCCTGGACTTTTATTTGTTGGGAGTTTTTTATTTTTATTTATTTATTTTTTTGCTGGTTTAATTTCATTTCTAATAATAAATCAATCTGTTCAGATTTTCTTTTTCTTCTTTATTCAGTCTTGGAAGATTATGTATTTATAGGAATTTGTGTACTTCTTCTAGTTGTCCTTTTTGTTAGCATATAATTGTAGTATTTTCTTAAAATCCTTTGTTTTTCTATGGTGTTACTGGTCTCTTTTCCTGTTTCATATATGATTTTTTTTTTTTTTAATTTGGGCTCTTTTTTCTTGATGAATCTAACTTAAGTTTTTTCTATTTTGTTTATCTTTTCAAAGAACTGGCTCTTAGTTTTGTTGATCTCTTGTATTGTCTTTTTCATCTCTCTTTCATTTATTTCTGCTCTGATCTTTACTATTTCCTTTCTTCTACTCACTTAGAGCTTTGTTGTTCCTTTTCTAGTTACCTCAGGTATAAGTTTAGATTGTTTATTTGAGGGTTTTCTTGTTTCTTGAGGTAGGTCTATATCGCTATTACTCTCCCTCTTAGAACTGCTTTTGCCGTGTTTCAAAGATTTTGTATTTTTGTGTTTCCATTTTCATTTGTCTCAAGATAGTTTTTGAATTCTTCTTTGATTTCTTCATTAACCCACTAATAGTTTAGTACCATGTTGTTTGGCCTCCATGTGTTTGTGTTTTTTTCAGGTTTTCTTCTTGTAATTGATTTCTAGTTTCATACTGTTGTGATTGGAGAAGATGCTTGATATGATTTCAATAATTTAAAATTTGCTGACACTTGTTTTGTGACCTAACATGGGAGTCTACCCTGGTAAATGTTCCATGAACACTTGAAAAAAATGTGTATTCTGCTGATTTTAGTTGGAATGTTCTCTAAGTATCTGTTAAATCCATCTATTCTAATGTGTTATTTGAGGCCATTGTTTCCTGGTTGATTTTCTGTCTGGATAATCTATCCATCGGTATAAATGCTATATTAAAATCCTCTACTATTATTGTGTTACTGTCAATTTCTACCTTTATGTATGTTAAGGTTTGCTTTAAATATTTAGGTGCTCCTATATTTGATGCATAGATATTTACAAATGTATCTTTTGTTGGATCAATTCCTTTATCCTTATGCAATGCTCTTCTTTTGTTCTTGTCACAGTCTTATTTAAAGTCTCTTTCATCTAATATAAGTATTGCTGCCACAGCTTTCTTTTCATTTCCATTTGCATGAAGTATTTTTTTCATCCCATCTCTTTTAGTTTGTATGTGTTTTTCAAGCTGAAATGAGCTCTCTTAGGTAGCATATGCACAGATCTTGTTTTTATATCCATTTGGTCATCCTGTCTTTCGATTGGAACATTTAGTCCATTTACATTTAAAGTATTTATTGACAGGTATGTACTTATTGGCATTTTATTAATTGTTTTCTGGTCATGTTTGTAGTTCTCTGTTTCTTTCTTATACTCTTGCTCTCTTTCTTGTACATTGATGACTTTCTTTGGTGTTCTGTTTGGGTTCCTTTTGCTGTATTTTTTAATGTATCTATTATAAGTTTTTGGTTTGTGGTTACAAGATTCATATATATCAAGCTATGTTCATAGCAGTATAGTTTAAATTGATAGTTGCTTAAGTTCAAATGCATTCTAAAAGCACTACACTTTTTTACTCACCCCTCGATGTTTATGTTTTTGACATCATATTTTACATCTAAGTGTGTGTGTGTGTGTGTATCCTTTAACTTATTACTGTAGTTATACATGTTGTTACTACTTTTGTGTTTTAATTTTCATACTTGCTTTATAATTGGTTGATCTACTACATTTACAAATGTTTGCCTTTATCAGTGACTTTTTTCTTTCCTACATTTTCTTATTTTTAGTTTCGCTCTTTTATTTTACACTTAAAGAAGCCCCTTTAACATTTCTTTTAATACTGGTTTAGTGATGATGAACTCCTTTAGCTTTTGTTTGTCTGCAAAACTCTCTCTCTCCTTCAATTCTGAATCTTAACCTTGGTGGATAGAGTAATCTTGGTTATAGGTTTTTTCCTTTCATCACTTGGATATTTCATGCCATTCCTTTCTGGCCTGAAAAGTTTCTGTTTAAAAATCAGCTGTTAGTCTTATGAAGGATCCTTTGTACATAACTAACTACTTTTCCCTTGCTGTTATTAAGATTCTCTAACTTTTGGAATTTTAAATATAATGTGTCTTGGTGTGGACCTCTTTGGGCTCATCTTGTTTGAGACTCTCTGCGATTCCTGGACTTGGACATCTTTTTTCTTCACCAGGTTGGGGAAGTTTTCAGCCATTATTTCTTTGAATAGATTCTGTCTCTTTCTCTCTTCTTCTGGGACACTTGTGATTTGAATTTTAGTATAGTTGATGTTGTCTCAAAGGTCCTTTAAACTATGCTCACTGAAAAAAAACTTTTTCTTTCTGTTGTTCAGATTGAGTGATTTCTACTACCTCATCTTCCAGCTTGCTGCTTACCCTTCTACATCAACAAATCTGCTGTTGATTCCCTCTAGAGTAGTTTTCATTTCAATTATTGTGTTCTTCAGTTCTGGTTGGTTCTTTTAAATATTTTCTATCTCTTTGTTGAAGTTCTTACCAAGTTAACCTATTATCCCCAGTTCATTGAGCATCCTCTTTATCTGGTAAATTGCTTATCTTTGTTTCATTTACTTCTTCTTCTTTTTTTTTTTTCCTGTTTCTTGATTTGGATCATATTTCTCTGTTTCTTCATTTTGGCTGCCTCTCTGTATTTGTTTCTATGAGGTGGGTGAAATAGCAACTTCTCGCAGTCTTGAAGGAGTAGCTTTGTTTAGGAGTTTCCCCTTTGTAGATTGTATGTACTGGGTGTCTTTAATAGGTCAGTTAAAGCTGGAGCTGGAGCAGGAGTGGGTCATGGAGAGACCTGAGAGTAAGGGGCCTGAAGCTGTAGTTGAAGTAGGTTTGGGTTGTGGGGGGTCCTGGGACAAGCCACAGAACTGGTATAGGCCTGGGGCCTGGTGTGCATTCTGACAACAAAGCCTGGATAACTGGAGCACTTACATTGCACTCCTGCCCATGGGATCAAGAGGAAGGGCAAAGACAAATGAATGAATGGCACCTTCCGGTGCCTCCATCACCAGAGAGAATTCCTCCTACAGTTACCCTCCTATTTTGCAGATGCTCTAGTGTTAGTAAATGTACTTCCTTCCAGTATAGTCTAGGTGTCCTCTAAACCACTGATTTTTGCTGTATCCCAAGGTTGGCGATTCTGCGCACAGGTCCTCAGTGCACTGGGGGTGTGATTCTGATGATACCATGTCTCTGTCTCTCCTACGTGTTTCTATGTGGTTCCTCTTTTCTTTGTTGTGCAGAAGTTGTCCAGTCAGCCCTCATTTCTTCTTCAGGGGGAAACACTCTGTCTGTAGGTATAAATTTAATACGACATGGGAGGAGGCGAGTTCAGGGTTTTCCTACACTGCCATCTTGGACTGGAGGGCCTTTGTTAGCTTGTTTCCCACCATATACTTTTTGTCAGTTTATTTCAATTACTGTAGTTTGTTTTTAGCTTTTATGCATTACCTTTTTAAAGTTTTGACTGAAACTTTTATTATGTAAAATATTTGCATGTCCATCAAATTAAAACTATTAAAAAAGATATATATTTAGAAAAGTCCAGTTTCCTTCATCCTATTCCCTCATTCTTCCCTATAGACAACCATTAAAAAAAGTCCTTCCATTGTTTCTTTTTACAAATATAAGTAGATAGATGATAGATATAGATAATGATTGACAGATAGGTAGATAGCTAGCTAGTTAGATAACATGAATGGGTATAGCTATATATTCTTATTCTCCTCTATCTGACTAAACAAAATGCTGTGAAGAAATTCTCCAGTTCCTTGCTCCAAACACATTTTGGAGGTTTTTCCATAGCAGAATATTTTCATTTTTAATTCAAGTGCAGAGCATTTCATTGTTTGGATGTACATCAGTGTATTCATACATTCCCTTTTGTTTCCCAGTAGTCTCTGATTTATGCCAAGATCCATACAGGACTTTCCTGACAGACAGTGAGTTTGTCATATAACATGGAGGGCCTCAGAAGTGCATCTTTTTTTCTTAGAGTTTGTACTAATGGCCTCCGAGACCTGTTTATGGGGAAGGGTGCATCTCAAGCCAAGAAGTCAGCATGGCAGTGATTTTTATCTGAGAGACAGAAAAAGACTGAAGTGTTGAAGCTAATAAAAGGGGACTTTAAGAAGCACCTAGGTTTAGATACTTTCTTTTTAAAGATCAGTGAAAAAGAGACAAAAGAAGATTATAAAAATTGTAGAAGCATCTCATCCTTACAAGTTACCTGCATTTCTTATATTTGTTGTTCCCTTTCTGTATTCTCTTGTATGAAGGCACCTGTGTGTTTGTCTTTGGGAATACAAAGATGTAGGAGACCACCATGACATGGGGTCATTAAGGGTTTTCTCCTAGCTCAGGAAAACATGCCCAATTAGAGAATACTGAAAAGTCATGAAAAA
>NW_011889006.1:1019675-1036688 GCF_000151845.1 Pteropus vampyrus
CCTACAGTTACCCTCCTATTTTGCAGATGCTCTAGTGTTAGTAAATGTACTTCCTTCCAGTATAGTCTAGGTGTCCTCTAAACCACTGATTTTTGCTGTATCCCAAGGTTGGCGATTCTGCACACAGGTCCTCAGTGCACTGGGGGTGTGATTCTGATGGTACCATGTCTCTGTCTCTCCTACGTGTTTCTATGTGGTTCTTCTTTTCTTTGTTGTGCAGAAGTTGTCCAGTCAGCCTTCATTTCTTCTTCAGGGGGAAACACTCTGTCTGTAGGTATAAATTTAATATGACATGGAAGGAGGCGAGTTCAGGGTTTTCCTACACTGCCATCTTGGACTGGAGGGCCTTTGTTAGCTTGTTTCCCACCATATACTTTTTGTCAGTTTATTTCAATTACTGTAGTTTGTTTTTAGCTTTTATGCATTACCTTTTTAAAGTTTTGACTGAAACTTTTATTATGTAAAATATTTGCATGTCCATCAAATTAAAACTATTAAAAAAGATATATATTTAGAAAAGTCCAGTTTCCTTCATCCTATTCCCTCATTCTTCCCTATAGACAACCATTAAAAAAAGTCCTTCCATTGTTTCTTTTTACAAATATAAGTAGATAGATGATAGATATAGATAATGATTGACAGATAGGTAGATAGCTAGCTAGTTAGATAACATGAATGGGTATAGCTATATATTCTTATTCTCCTCTATCTGACTAAACAAAATGCTGTGAAGAAATTCTCCAGTTCCTTGCTCCAAACACATTTTGGAGGTTTTTCCATAGCAGAATATTTTCATTTTTAATTCAAGTGCAGAGCATTTCATTGTTTGGATGTACATCAGTGTATTCATACATTCCCTTTTGTTTCCCAGTAGTCTCTGATTTATGCCAAGATCCATACAGGACTTTCCTGACAGACAGTGAGTTTGTCATATAACATGGAGGGCCTCAGAAGTGCATCTTTTTTTCTTAGAGTTTGTACTAATGGCCTCCGAGACCTGTTTATGGGGAAGGGTGCATCTCAAGCCAAGAAGTCAGCATGGCAGTGATTTTTATCTGAGAGACAGAAAAAGACTGAAGTGTTGAAGCTAATAAAAGGGGACTTTAAGAAGCACCTAGGTTTAGATACTTTCTTTTTAAAGATCAGTGAAAAAGAGACAAAAGAAGATTATAAAAATTGTAGAAGCATCTCATCCTTACAAGTTACCTGCATTTCTTATATTTGTTGTTCCCTTTCTGTATTCTCTTGTATGAAGGCACCTGTGTGTTTGTCTTTGGGAATACAAAGATGTAGGAGACCACCATGACATGGGGTCATTAAGGGTTTTCTCCTAGCTCAGGAAAACATGCCCAATTAGAGAATACTGAAAAGTCATGAAAAAGTATGGAAGAAAACAAGGAAACCTTTCAGATCCACATGTGACCAATATTCAGAATATAAATGAAAATAATTATTTTTTTGTGATGAAATCCTCCCTTTCCCTTTTCCTCCATTTCCTGTCCTTGAAGCTGAATGAAGCAGATGATTTTCACTTTATATTTAATTGAGAAAAAAATTTATAAAGAAATATGTGCAGAATGTAAGTTCAGATGCACAGAGGCAGTAAGGATTGAATACAAGGGAACCAGGAAGGAATGAGGATAAGGTACTGCAATCAATATTAGGAACTTCTAGGTCAAGAGCAAAAGTAGAGGAAGCCATCAGGGACATTTTCTGTAGGGTCACTGAACGAGGAGCAAACCAAATCCTCAGGAAGCACTCTCTTTGTGAAATATAGCCAAGCAGGAAACCTTTTCATGTTGTGAAGAAGCTAGGACAGAAGAGTCTTTATTCCTTGAGTGTGACCGTTTTCACTTCAGCTCAGGAGTCCTGCAGAAGATAGAGGAGTGTTGTAACCAGACCTAATTCAACAAGCATCATCTTTTCCCCTCCCTCAGGGCCTTATGTTATAGCACTGAAGTAAGGAGGAAAAAAATTCTTACGTCGCCCTGAGCCAAAGTTCCTTTAGAAAATGGGCCTTTTATTAAGTAGAGAGAAGAAGCTTTACTGCAAACTGCCTGATCAGAAATCAGATCCAAAGTCTTTCCCATTATTTCTGTCTCCTGTCTTGTCACCTCTACATTCTTTTCTAGGGAAACTGAGTATGTCTCTAAAAGAGAACTAATTGGCATTACCTGTTGGCTGAAGTCCAGAGTGTCCTGGGAAAGAGAAGAGAAACAATAAAGATATGGAAGTAAATATGTCCCCAAACATAATGTTCCATGCCCCCAGACCACCCTCTTAAGATTTCTCTAACACCACAATTCATATCACATGATACCTCAGTAGAGAGGAGAGCAGAAACTAAAAGCAGAGACCCATGAAGCTTCTGTCACACAAATTCAGTGTCATTTCATTACCTTTAGTGGCTCTTCTTTCATTTGCCCAGGATCTTGACCCAAGATCTCCATGCATGTTAATCCTTTGCTTACCTCTATGGGCCATAGCTCCTTATGTTTCAAACCATGGACTGTTTATTTCTGGATTTCCAGGAAATTTGAGATTGACCAGGGTAAAGAGGCTTTAGGTAGGCCCCTGATATGCAGAGAACTTGAGCAGAGTCATATTTCTTCCCCCATAAAGTCTTTGAGGAATCTCGACTGCAACAGGTTCTTTACCTTTCTGATTCCTGAAGTGGATGAACAGCCCCACCCCAAGGAAGAGCAGCCCCAGAACAAAGCCACCGATTCCACTCAGCATCTTGCTCTGTGCAGATTCAGACTGTGCTCCTGAGAGAAGAAGCTAGTTTTAGTCATTTTTACCCCAAACCTAAATTCTCTAGTTGAGACTCTGGGATTGAGAGCTTTGACAATGGGGGAAGAAGGCGACCCTGGAAGAACCAGAACAATTGGCCATTTCTAGAAAACAGACTTAAAAATCACACTGAATAGATACAAGGTTCAGGCATTGAACTCCTTTAAATATCACAGCCCTGAAATAAGACTACTTCTTCAACATCTGATGGATGAGGAGGCTGGGACTCAATAAGGTTGAGTAGCTTGTCTAGGGTAACAGAGCTAACAGAAGTCAGGGCAGAGACTGGAGGCCCTGAGGCCTTAATGAGGTCAGAAAGCTTCTCACTCCCTTCCATTGAGATAGGGCTTGTCCGACTTGGGTGCTGCACTTGACAGGTGTAGACTTCTCCACTCTGAGGAACAGTTTCCAGCATCACCAGGGTCTGGAAGGTCCAGTCTCCATTATGAATCAGGCCTATGGAGATGACCCCAGCCTCCTCTTGCTGGCCATTCCGCAACCATATGACTTCAATGTCGCCTGGATAGAAACCATTCACAGAGCAGACCAGGAGGTTGTGGTGCTGCAGGCGCTGGGTCTTTGCAGGATACACAGTCACTGTAGGCTCAACTAGGAGAGAAAAGGTGGAGGGGATATGAGAGGAAGACAGAGTAAGTCTCCCTGGTGGGCAGCTTTTCTGCTTCCAGTCTCTGGTCCAGATCTAGTCTTGGGCAAGCCTCCCTCAGGGCTGGCCATGTGGCTGCACAGGAGTTAGTGCCATGAGCCTGAAAGCTAATCTTTGCAGTGTGGTCCCACTAGATTTGAGAGATGTTGAGGAAGTTTGTGGGGTTTTTTTCCTCGTAGTGTGAAATGGTTATTTATTGTTGAAGTGTTTATACATCTTTGCAAGGCATATAGTGTATTATTAAAAGCATGAATTCTGGAGCAGGGCTGCCTGCATTCAGATCCTCTTACTGATTGATCCTGGGGGAGTTTTTACATTCCTCTGTGCCTTAGCTTTCTCACCTATAAAGGGAAATGAAATACTAACTTACCTCTTAGGATTATGTGAAGATTAATGCACCTAAAATATGTAAAGCAATAACTGAAATTTAGCCTTCAACATATGTTAGCTATTTATTAACCTTAATTGGTGAAAAAATATGATTCAAAGTAGTGCGGATAAATCAGGGAACAGCTTGGGGAAGATAGGATACAGGGTATGACATCCTGGGAATGCTACACTCACAGCTTAGAGCACCACAGAAATGGTTCTACCCTGGGCAGCAAGAAAGGCACACGTGATTCTCTAACTCTGAGTTCCAGGAAAGCATGAGTCCTGGAGGAGAAGAAAAGAAGCAAAAAAAAGTAATTCATTTTTCAAAATGTCTTATATTTGCACTCAACTGATCAATGCTTCTCCTTTGCAAACAAGCATATCTGTTTTTGGAATTATCATTTTACAATTGTCTCTCTTTTTAAGCTAATATTTGAGTTCAGGGCTGGGTCTGGGACTCATTGATACAATTGTTTAGTGCCTGAGACAATTCCCAGCATAACCAGCCTCGATAAATAATTTTTTTTTTTTAAAGGAGAAACCTGGGGAAAAAAACAGTTTTAAATAACACAAAACGGTAGACTTAAGATTGATGGTAAACCATTGCTAACAATTTTGCAGTCTGTTCCATTAAATTAAATATGTTTAAATTCCTAACATGAAAAATAATGAACTTAATCCTAATACAAACCACGAACTGGAAATATGCTTAATCAAATATCAGCAGAGTGTTAACAATCTTACTGCATAAAGAACCCATAAAATCATTGAGAGAAACACCAGGACCCCAGAGGCAATAGACAATAGATAATTCTTAGAGTAGTAACAACAAGTAGCCAATAAATATGTGAAAAATGTTCAAGAACCTTAGAAATAAAAGAAATATAAATTAAAAATTAAAAGCATGTAAATTTTCAACAAGAAGATGTAGCAAAGGGGAATGTGAGGTAAATTGTTCCAATTATAAAGACAAATGACATGTAAATACTATTAGCATTAAAAAAATAGTAACAACAGTATATGAAATAACAAAATTCTAAATCGAAAAGCTGGTTTCACAATCATTCCAACTGTGTAAAAACATATACACTAAGGGGGGGAAAAAAAGCAAGAAATCTGGACCTAAAAGAAGCCTCAGAAAGATCACAGATGTCTTAGAGGTTCCCTCCCATCCCTCAAAAATTAGTCTGATACTTTTTCTCGATGAAATGCTTATGCAATAAACACAGGCACCTTTACTCCAGGGGTTTCGGAATCAAGAAAGGTGCATGCAAGACAGACTGTTGTGACTGTCCTCCGCACATCTCTCATCTCTGCTCCCCTAATCCTTCACCAACCAGACAGCACCGTAAACCTACCTTCCTCCATCTCTGACCTCCCCCCGCCCCCGCACCATCAAGCTTCCTCCACCTCCAGCCCCGGCGCTGCCACCGCAACTCAGTTGTCCCACAGCGACCACCGTAGTCGCCTGACTCCCCCTCCTGCATCCCCCACTTCCCGCGCTCAGACCCCAGCCGCACTCCCCCCACCACACACACTCTGTCCCAGCTCACCGCGCAGCGCACCCCTCACAGTCGCGCCGGAGTCACACACAGTGTCCCCGACAGCAACCCTCCCACGTCCCCTCGTTTACAGTGCTGCACGGTCACCCCGACTGAGTCACTCCCCCGGTCACACACACGCACACACACACACACGCGCACACACACACACGCGCGCGCGCTCCCCGCCCCCGCCGCGCTCACCTCGCCGCCGCACCGTGAAGCTCTCACCAACTCCGTAGTTGTGTCTGCGCACCGTGTCCACCGCGGCCCGCTTCTGCTACATGATGCCCTCCTGCTGGTCACCACGCGGAATTCTCCCACGTCGCTGTTGAAGCGCACGAACTCTTCCCCGTTACAGAACTATCTGGCCAGGAACCGCACCCGCTCCGTCCCGTTGAAGAAATGACACTCGGTCTTCCCCAGAAGCAAGAAATATGCTGTGGGAACAGGATCGCTGCGGTCACCCGGGCGGGCTCTTGGGAACAGACTGACGGCGACGCCGCCCATTGCGGAGGGGACAGACACCAGCACCTCCAACTAGCAGCACCGACGGTTCATCTTTCACCCGCCTGCGGCGGCGAAGGGAGACCCCTCTGATCCCCAGTTCTGGGATCCGCTCGGCTTCCGTGCTGGCTGCAGACCCCCAAGCGGGAGCTAGAGGAGGGTTTGCCCCGTCCCCACCTCCTCCTCGACGCCTTTACCCGAAAGACACTCAGGGCTCATGCCTCTCGTCCCACAGCCAGTCTCTCTCAGTGAGGACTAAGACTCACCTCCACCCACATCCCAAGTAATAGGCACCGAGGCGTTGGAGAACCAATCAGCATCAGAAGTGACTGGCATCCTTACCTACTGGTGAGAGAGTCAGTATGAAGGACCTCTTCTGAAATTTAGAATTCCTTGCCTTAAAAAGTTGTTTTAATTTGGTGCTTTAAAGGTTTGATCCGCTCGTATCGGAAACATTTTATTGGGCCCCTATTGTGAGCCAACTCTGTGTTCATTTCTAACTCTGTCTTCTAATCCCAATAATGCAAGTTAGTACCAAATAACCAGTCTTGGCCAGGTGTAGAACTCTCACTTCTGTAGTCAAGTCCTCTCAAAAAGGGAGAAACTAAAAGAAGATAACATTTTCATATAGACAGTTTACAAAAAAGGTCCCAGACTTTGCATAGAGACTTTCACTTAGAAATGATGGCAGGGAGCAGTGGACTCTGGTCATACCAGGGCTATTTTACTATTCGCAAATTCTCTAATACCTTCTTGACACATGAGAAAGTTGAAAAATAGAAATGTGTGAAGTTGCTGTTCACTGTAGTTTGTGTATGGTTGGCACTGTTAGTCTATGCTCATGTGCCTGACTTAAAGTTGCCAGATATAGCAAATAAAGATACAGGATACCCAGTTAAATTTGGATTTCAGATAAATAGTTATTGTTTCTCTGAAATCCAGATTTAATTGGGCATCCTATATTTTAGTTGGCAACCCTAGGCCAACTTGCTAATAAAATCTCAAAAGAAGAAGTCTATTTAATACTTCTTTGTGTTCTTCAACACATATCTATGATGGCCTGCACATAGTGTGGGCCCATCTGAAACTTTTCAAATAAATGTTCTAGCATTCACTATGTGACACTGGGTAAGTTACTTAAATACTTTGAATTTTAGATTCCATAAATATGTGTTTTTAATGCTACAGATAAGATAGGATAGTTATGAGAACTACATACTAAAATTTATAGGTCTGGTATGTAGTAACTGCAAAATGTTATGGTGCTCCATGCTGATAGATTTGTTCATCGCTCCATCCTCATTACCTAAGGTGGTAACTGATATATTCTATGTCATTAATAAATATTGGTTGTATATTTCATGGCTTTTTGCATAACCGGTTACCATTGCATATGAAGTCACTGTAGTGCTTCCTTGCTGATAACTGAACATCTCTGGTTCTCAAGACCTACCAGCTTCTCTTCAGGCTCATTTAGTCTTATACTTTAGGTCCAGCTGACTCCCTGAACCCAGAGCTCAGTCTTTCCCTGTGGTCAGCTACTCATAAGAGTCATCTGTAATCCCTCTTTTATTTCTTAAGCTCCCATCTCTCTTAAAATGGTCCAACCCAGTTTCTATCTTTTATACTCCACTGACTGCAAATGTCAAGTCCACCAAACCCAGTGCTTGCTGCTCTGTCATGTTCTTAGTTCACCCACCACTTAGTGGTTCTCACCACACCTGGCCACTTCCTCTTGGAAAAATCTACTTTCCTTCACTTACATGCATCACATTCTCTTGGTTTTCCTGAATGCCACTGGCACTCCTTCTCAGTCCCTTTTGCTGACGCATTGGCCCTTGGCCTCCTCTTGTCTGCTACTCTCTCTCTCTCTCTCTCTCTCTCTCTCTCTCTCTCTCTCTCTCTCTCTCTCTCTCATTCTCTGTCTCTCTCTATGTGACCTTCTCCACTTTCCTGGAATTTAACACAATACATTCGTCAATAACACCAACATATATGCCTACAGCCCTGGCTGATCCCTGAACGCCAGGCTCCAATATTCAACTGACCTCTTGGCAGCTCCATATAAATGTCAAAAAGTCATTTTAAACTTAAAATATTTATTCCTAATCACCCACTTCTAATTATTTTCTTCTGCAGTCTTTTCTTTCTCAATAAACAGCATCACCAAGTTTATTCAAATCATTCAAGGTAAAATCTTTAAGGATAAGCCTGATTTTTCTACACCTCCCCCCCTTAATTCATTACCAAGTCATACAAATATCTATCTTGAATCTGCTTTATCTTTACCGCTGTCTTCATCACTGCCACACTAAATGAAGCTGCAGGCATGTCTTCCCTGGAGAAATCTTCCATGCTCCTAAATGGTCTCCCTGACTTCACTTGTGAACCCCTACCATCCAAGCTCCATGTGGCAGGTAGAATGATTTTTAAAAAAATAAATGTAAATTGACTTTCCTTGTAACTCTCCAGTAATTTCACGTATCCCTTCAAATGAAAGTTAAATTTCTTACCATGGCCATCAGGGCCAAATATGATTTGTCTCCTGTCTTCTTTTCCGACTTCTTCTGTGCCACTCCCCAACTTATTTGCTGTGCTTCAGCCACTTCAGCCTTCTTTCTGTCTCTTAAACATAGCAAACATCTTCCCACACTTTAGCCTTTCCCCTATTCCCTAGAATGCTTGTCTCTTAGATCTTCACGTGGCTGGCTTCTCATCATTCATATCTCAAATATCTCTAAATGTCACTTTCTCAGGGAAAGCTCCCGAGGCATTTGAAATGAAGTCAGGTGAATGCGGTTCTCTGTTCCATAACCCTAGTATATTATTTTCAGGGCAATTAATATTCCTAGAAATTTTTTCTTTCTTAAATGTTTATTGAGTGCTCTCTTCAGCAGCACATATATTAAATGTTTATTGAGTTATTGTCGTTCTTCCCTGACATTAGGTAAGTTCCACAAGAGTAGAGGATTTTCTGTGACATTCAAATAGGATTCTTTGAGCCTAGAACAGAGCCCAGTATAGAACAGTTGCTCAGATAAACATTTGTGGTCTAAATGAGTAAATCCAGAGTTCTGGGACTTGCTCATTGTGAGGATCCTGGAAAGCAAGAAGGCATTCAAGCTCCAACACTTTTATTCTGATGACACATTATATCCCTTCCACTTCCTGTGAGAAATTTAGACAATCTTCCTCTTTTTTCTCCTACTAGTTGGAAGAAACATCACAAGTAAGGAAAAAGTAACTTTAAGAAAGAGGGAAAATATCACTGTTTCATCTTGTTTATGGGTCTATTATGGTGCTGAGGGCTGTGCAAGCTTCGGGGAGTCTCAGGAATGATAATGATATAGTTTAGGAAAGAACAGGGAAGAACTGGAAGTGGAGGTAACATAACATGGCTAATTAAGGAAAACAGAGGGCATGATGAATGAATTTGTGAAATTTGGAGCCACAACTCCAGGAGACCTCAATTTGACCTTGATTATTGACTTTCAGTCCCATGGGGTATAAGCAACCTTCATACTCTTTCTATACTCCTCCTCAAGGTGTATAGTTTTAACCTATGAAATTATTTATACTTGATTATATTTTACTTAAAAAACAGAAATTCATATAATTTATCCTCTACTAGTCGAATCTCTTCTTGTGGGCTCAGGCCAGAGAAAGGGGAGATACAGGAGAAACTGATAGTATAGAAAGGTTCAAAACAAATTCGTAATAAACAGTAATCTGGCCAGGTTTTCAGATGACTTAAATTCTTGAAGGCTTCAAAGAATACCCTATAGATGCTCCTTATCTACAGGGTCATTCTGAGTACTAAGAATCTCTGCTTCAGCTGCAGGGTGCTTTCCACAGGAGGAATAGAGAGCACTAACACCAACTTCTGTCAGAGAACCTCCAGAGAACACAGGCCTTATGAACCTGGGTTTCAGGGAGAAAGGAAAGGAGATAATTAGGGAGGCCTCTTGATATGTCCTCATGTATTAGGGAGAGGCACCATCACAGATCCTGTTGAGGCCATAACAGGATCTTCGAAGAGAGACTCTTCTAATTCCTTTTGATTTCACATAAAAATTTCAGAGAAACTTTCCTTGTTTTTGACATAACACAAATAAGGGAACTGCTGGATGGAGAATTATTTTAACATCATTATTTTTAAATCTTTTCCACAGGGAATGGGAAGCAAGGCTGGAGAGGTTTTATTGGGAGAGAGTTGAGAAGAAATGGCCTATATATGGAGCCCCTTGTGCAGCTTTCGTAGCGAGCAAACAGCCAGGCTCTTTTTGTTCTGGAAAGAAATGAGGATCTAAATGGTAAAGATAGGTGGTCATTGAAGAAAATGTCACAGTTTACTAAGGGACATGGCCTGGGCATAATGACAAAGCTAATTCCCCCCCCCCACGCCCCCACCCCACCCCAATAGCTTACCCGCAAGGTGTATACTTACATGAGGTGTCCCTGGCCCAAGTCAACAGAGGGCTCAGCACCCTCAGTATCACTGTCAGAGCTGTCATCCAGGAGCCTCTGGGGAACCACAGACACACCATGCTGGAGAGCAGAGAGGACAGGATGCAGGAGAACAGGCAAATCTCACTAGTGAAGGACCAGTACTCTCCTTCACCTCATCCCAAAGAACACCAACCAAATAACTCATTTCTTCATTCCTGGATTGGGTAATCTCAGTGTTGGAGAACCAATCAGTATAAAAAGTGACTGGAATCATTAGTTACTGGTCTTCTTTCGCAACTTAGAATTTCTTGCACTGAAGAATGCCTTAAATTAAGAACTTAAAAGGTTGAACCAACTGGAACCGAAAAATTTTTTCAGGCCCTATTGTGAGCCAGCTCTGTGCTGGTCAGTGATGTGCACACAAGTTTGAGCTCATTAGGAGCATTTCCTTCTCTCACTTGAAGGCAGAGCTGTTTTGACAAATGTATGAGTGAGTGTGTTAGGAGCTGAGGGGGTGGAGGGAAGATGATTGCAAGCTAGGAGACCTTCAATCTGTCCTAAGTGCACCATAATTTAGGATTGTAGATTTCAGAAAATTACTTAACCTCTCACAGTTGAAATAAAGGCACCGTGATATTTTGGAACCTCTATACTGGAAACGCTGTGATTCTATTGTCACCTTGAGGAGAAGCATCCCCTGCCAACTGATGATATGACGAACTTATAGCTATTGATTGGAGAGTATAGTCTGTACCTCCTTACAGAGAGGGATGTCTCCAATGAATGAGATATTGAAAGTTGGTAAATAAATTAACCTGAATGAAAGGATTTTTCAGGTTCGTCTCCTGACGCTGTCACTGAGTTTAGTGGCACCTCCAGAATACACAGAATACCAAGACACTCTATATGGCATGGAGTGTCTTGAAAGTAACTTTGTAAAGTGCATAAATTTACAATGTGATAAACTGTCCAAATCAAAGTATGTAGAGGACTGAGAGATGGATAAAAGACTCAAAGTCAGCCTTTGGCACAACAGCTCTGCTTCAGAATAATTAATATTTTATGTGAAAAAAACACCATTCGATTCCTTGATCCTGGTTCCTATTATGATTTTCTCATTTTCTTGAGGACATATCCTCTTATTTATTCAATTTCTCTTGCTTTATTCTAAGAAAAGACATAAGAAAATTTTGCTAATGAAATTATTATATATTATTATATAGAGTGTTCAGGAAATCGAACAATATGGAGAAACTTTGAATCACCTCCTTTAATGTCATCATATAATTTAAAACATATAATTCTACTTTATATAGTTATTAAACATTATTTTAATATAAATGTAATATCTCAGATCCTAAATGGACTTTAAAGAACAGCTATCTATGTAAAGTTCTATATTAATTCACACCCATCACAGTTCAGATAAGCGGTCCTTCTTCATGTGCCTTCATATTTCTAGTGACAGAATACTCACTATTCAGCAGTAAAAATGACTAAAATTTAGTGGGTGAAATGGATGAAGATGGTCAAAAGGTATATAGACTTCCAGCTATAAAATAAATAAGTCATGAGGATGTAATGTAAGCTAAGAGAGTAGATCTTAAAAGTTCTCATCACATACATAAAAATTGTAACTATGCGGTATAGTAGATGTTAACTAAACTTATTGTGGTGATCATTTCATAATATATACCAATATCAAATCATTACGTTGTACACCCGAAACTAATATAATGTCAAATGTCAGTTGTACCTCAGTATAAAAAAATGAGTAAAATTACTGAGCAATTTTACTCTGTACCTAGAATTATACAAGGGCTTTTTATACATCATATTTTTATTTAATTCTCACATCATCTCAATGAGATAGATACTATTTTTATCCCTACAGATGGAGAGAATAAAATGATGGAAGTTAAACAAACAACTTTTATAAGGACACAAGGCTAGTAAATGGGACACTGCAGACCGAACCAAGCGATTGTGATTCCAAAGCTCACAAGCTCAGTCATTACAGCGTACCACTCACATTCAATTTCTGAAGAGAATAGTGTTCTTACATTAAAATTATTCTCATCACTTTAATTCATGGATATGTATATCAATAAGATTACTCCTTTTAATGAATGACAGCATTTTACATAATATGAGGCAGCTATGGTGTAGCAATTCTTGTTCCTTCAAGATTCCCACATCACTATCATGAACCCTTTTCTTGAAATGACAAATTGCATTTATCTTATTAACAACACCTATAACATGTCTCCTTCGTATTAAACATAACAGTGGCCTCCAAATTCCTAAATCCAATCTGTTCTCAATTATTATTTCAGGTTTTTCAGCATATTAAGTACAGATTAGAACATCTAAAAATAGAATAGAAATTTTATCTCACTTACTTTGAAAAAATATATTTCTATTAAAATAGAAAGGTCAAAATTTCTTGGAGAGATTGGGAAGAAATCACTATTGTCCCTGGATATGATAATTCAGTACTATTAGCAGCTGTATAGTTGTCACTAGGAGAATGTCACATTTAATTTGACAAGCAAAAAATCATAATTTACTCAGAAACTAGTGGTGATGTGTGCCAATCTGGTAAAGACAAGCTAAAGTTCACCTTAGATTAGGATAAAAGGAATGGCAAACAAAAGCAATTCTATATGAAGAACATACTGAAATATAACTAAAAAGAACACTATCAAAACTTATTCATGTAAATTTGACATAATTTACAAATCATACAAATTTATTTTTAAAAAGAGTGGGCTAACAACTATGACTTAAATTCTGTATGTTGTACAACTTATGTGTGATAAAAATGTGCTGCCTTAAATATTATATATCTCACACTTTTCTTCAATGTTAATTCAATATAAGGATAACTTTCATAAAACAATGTAGCAACTGTACTCACACCATCAATCCTACAGGTGATCTGCAGGTTGAACTGCTTCACTGAAAGCAAGAGGGAAAGAAATCCTGCTCAACTCTGCTGTGTAGAGGAGGTGTCAAATTTGGCTTATTTCCTGAGAAAAAGTCAGTTAAATTGGTTTCTGAAAGAAATGGTTATTAGTACAGAAGTTCTATAGTTTCTGATCTTGATGCATTGGGACCATAGGTTTGTTTTATTGGAAAATACATCATAACACTCTTGGGAACAAACAAATAAAATCAGAAGCACCGAATTTTGTTGAACAACAGGCAGGTTGCAATTTGTAGCATTACAGAATGTCTAGAGTCCTACTGGTTGTCACAGAGTGGGACTCATTTGTAGTAAGCCTGAAAAGTTGCAATACTACTGGAGAAAATGGGCTCTTAGTTATCAGCATGCCCCAGTTAGCATGAAATGTCTGTCTTTAGTCCAAGTAGTCTCAGAATATCCTCCACAGTTTTCAGAAAGCTACCACCATTACTGTAGAATTTAAAGTGAGAAGCAGATTACTGGTACCTATGTCTAAGGAGAAAAAAACCATTGTAACAAGAAATGGATAAACAAGGCCAATTTCTTCATATATCCCTGACAGAAGACTATGCTATTTAAAAGCCATATTAGGGCCCAGCAGCCTTGATAGGATCCTTCTTAGTGAGATCTCAGTGATGTCCTCTAGGAGAAATTTTGGATGCAGCCAGTCTTACACCCTGGTGCTCAGTTAACAGGGATTCTTCATCTTCCAAATTTTTTTCTTTGACTTAACTTTCTTGTGTTTTACAATACTTTAACATAGCACTTTCTTTTTTTAGAACCAGAACATTTGCATTGAGTGATCACAGAGAGAACAACAAAATTCCCATAGGCTTGTCCACTAATATTGAATGTACGCAGTTTTAGTTTTCTTCTTTTAATGCAGACCTTGTGTTAATTGTGCTGTGGAAAAAAAAAAATCCACCTCTTTTTTTTAAAAAGACTTTTATTAAAATATAGCTAATGTACAATATTGTATTCGTTTTAGGTGTATACCATAGTTATTCAACATTTATATGCCTAAAGAAATGATCACCACCTTAAGTCCAGCAAACATCTGACACTGTACAATGATAGCACAATATTATTGACTATGTTCCCTATGCTGTACATTACACCCCCGTGACTCATTTATTTTGTACCTGGAAATTTGAACTTCTTATTCCCTTTCACCTCCCCCTGCTTTAAAAAAATTTTTAATTAGAATTGACATTCAGTATTTTTTATATTAGTTTCAGGTATATAGCATAGTGCTTAGACATTTATATAATTTACAAAGTGATTCCCCTGACTAGTCTAGTGCCCACCTGGAACTGTACATAGTTATACCATATTGTTGACTGTATTCCCTATGTTTTACTTTACATCCCCATGACTAGTTTGTAACTACCAACTTGTACTTCTTAATCCCTTCACCTTTTCCACTCCACCCCCAACTCCTTCTTCCATCTGGCAACCATCAGCTTGTTCCCTGCATCTATGAGTCTGTTTCTGTTTTTTTTTTTTTCATTTATTTTATTATTTAGATTCCACATATAAGTGAGATTGTATAGTATTTGTCTGTCTTTGTTTGATTTATTTCACATAGCATAATACCTTCCAGGACTATCCATGTTGTCACAAATGGTAAGATTTCATTCCTTTTACAGCCAAGAAATATTCCATTGTGGATATGTACCACCTCTTCTTTATCCATTCATCTATTGATGGGCACTTAGGTTGCTTCCATATCTTGGCTATTGTAAATAATGCTGCAATGAACATAGGAGTGTTTTGAATTAGTGTTTTAGATTTCTTTGGATAAGTACCTTAAAGTGGAATGGTCGGGTCATAAGGTAGTTCTATTTTTAATTTTTTGAGGAACTTCCATACTGTTTTCTATAGTGGCCACATCAATTTACATTCCCAACAGTGCATGATGGTTTCCTTCTCTCCACATCCTTGCCAACACTTGTTGTTTCCTGATAAGAGTCTACCTTTATATCTAGCACAAATTAATAATAATCTGGCTAGATTATTTTTCAAAATTTTGCTATGGTATTCCACTAGCAACTACTCAGTGATTCCAGGTCTGCGCCTGAAATTTTGTTTGTTTTATTCAAAACAAATAATCTTTTAATAGTTATTTTGCTAATCGTTCATTCTAATAGATGAACAAGTTTCTACCATGAAAAAATAAACACTAGTAATTATTCTCTCCAAAGGAGAGAATGAGCTACTCCCTTTGTCTTGACACCTAATTCCTACATGGTGTGCTTATCAGAGCAATTCAATATTGTAAAGCAATATTGAGAACATTCATTAATTATTACAGGAATTCCTATTTTGGCCACATAGGTTACACAAACAAGATAAGGAAGCAAAACTTGTTGCTATTATACATCCATCTAGAGATGCTAAGGATGATCTGGGTGCAAAAGGTACTCAGTCAGTCTCTACAGTTCTGAATTTGGGACCTGACCTTAAAGAAAAAGTTTTCAGGGGGATCTGGTTGTTAAGAACAAGGGAGACATCTAACAAAAATTATCTAAATTATGGCTACATTATTATCCAGAGGAAAAATGCTTTCTAGTAGCCACAGCAGAAGATAACATAAAGACTATTAGAAATTTTAAGTCTCTCCAGAAGTGAGGAATCCTATTGCTTTTACAATTTCTAAGCTTTGAGAAACACAAAAGCATGATAAGAATCAGTGCTATAGGCAATTAGTTCTGCCATCTAGGCAAATACAAAGCAATTTGTTTATTTTCCTTCCAGAACAGGAGTTAAACACTAAACTCTTTTAACTGTCAATATTTCCTCCGGTGCTATTGCCGATACTAATTGCAATACCATTAATCTTGACTGTTGTCTCTCCACTTATAGTTTTATAGCCGTGACTTAAGACCATCAGAAACAAATTCCTTGTTGTGATCTCATATAACAATTCACTGGAGTGTTTACCTAGATAGGCTTCTAAGGATGTCTTTAGTTGCCCTCTCTATTAGTTAAAGACAGTCACTACAATGATAAAGATTTAAACTGCTAAGTGAGTTGTAAAATTCTGGATAGGTTCAATAATGTTCAAGCAAGCAATGAAATGTTGGGAGAAATCTGTGACATGCAGGAATCTTTGGCACACCTCTGGCAGATAGATATCTGTTATAATATCACCTATGAAGTCTAAATATAAAATTTCTTGGGAAACTATAGAGATATACTCAGACTTTCAACAGTGTTCCTAATCAAGAAGTGTTAGAAATTGCAACTATAATTTCAAATTCAATTTTAATTGCAAATTTAATGTCATTCAACCAACAATGAAATCAGGAAACTTGGTCCAATTTAGGGTGATCTCATGGGGAAACAAACTGACAGTCCTCTCCGTATATGACCTCCAGATTTGAAGTTTACACCCAGGTAGACACCCGGAAGCCTTTCAGAATGCAGTCTGATATAGTCTCCAAAGAGTTCAGTGAAAATGTCCTTAAAATGCCATACTTCCAATACCTGTAACATCTGTGTAGAGATGCATTGAGTTCCACTAGAAAGCAGGTTACTGCCCTTAAGACCATAAGGCGCCTTCTAGTGGTCTCTGCACAGGTTCAACGGAGGGTACATACACATCAGCTTTCTGTATATCCTGACCAGAAAGATGAAAAATATCATTGATAAATATACCATTACCACTAACTATGGCCGAATATTACCTCCAAACCCACCAAAAAAATGATCTCTAA